>NC_089774.1:10597658-10620158 GCF_040412425.1 Macrobrachium rosenbergii | reverse complement strand
ATATTCTCTCTCTCTCTCTCTCTGTCTGAGAGAGAGAGAGAGAGAGAGAGAGAGAGAGAGAGAGAGAGAGAGAACATATAAAGAAAATTTAGACGGTCAAATCACATTCAAAACTGTTCAACAGACAAAACCCTTTTCCCCATATGGTACGCGTGGTCAATATTCCTGTCTGTATGTCTGTCTGTGCCTGTCTGTCTGTCTGTCTGTCTGTCTGTTTATGTCTGTCTATGTCTGTTTCCTCCCACGCATACGATCCAGCAACGATCCGGCAACACGCGAGAGAGACCAATGGATCGTTTGATAGGACCCGAATTACCGAATGGATCTTTCAGTCCAGATGTTTTCTTTAGATCTCTCTCTCTCTCTCTCTCTCTCTCTCTCTCTCTCTCTCTCTCTCTCTCTCTCTCTCCTGAAGCCCCAAAAGCTGTTGCCAACAAGATGTCCACATCAAATTCAGCTTGATAAGCTTGAAAACTAAGCTGACATTACCTTACTCGACAGATACAAAGCTTATATACCTTGAATAGCCAGTATACTGTTTACAACTTTAGCGGCAACCAGATACCACAAATCACTGTTGTCAACATGTCATAGACATGTTGCCAACTTATTGCAGACAAATCACGAACATGCTGGAAACAAGTTGATGACTTAGTGGATGTTTTGACTATTTGAACGCCTTGAATACCCAGTATACTGTCTACAACTTCAACAGCAACCAGATCCCACAAATCACTGTTGTCAACATGTCATAGACATGTTGCCAACTTATTGCAGACAAATCACGAACATGCTGGATACAAGTTGATGACTCAGTGGATGTTTTGATCACTATATATTCCATACTCTTATCTGGAACTTGCCAGTGTTGTTATCCATTAACAGTTGTCAACTTGTTGTCAATGACTGTTGTCAACTTGTTGCTAACATGTCTGTGATAGGTATGCAACATGTTGCCAACATGTCTGTGATATGTATGAGACATGTTGCCAACATGTTTGACATTTTTGCAGTAGTAAGGAGGGGAAGAAGGGAGAAGGAGGGGGAGGGAGATATATGCATGTACAATCAGTACTTCCGCCATACGCCTCAATTACATAACCCTTCCCCCTTGCATTGAGCCCTTACCTTTAAATGCTAGGGGTCAGCTGTTGGGGTCACCTGCGAGAGAGAGAGAGAGAGAGAGAGAGAGAGAGAGAGAGAGAGAGAGAGAGAGAGAGAGAGAGAGAGAGAGAGCTAAAAGCAGCAAGCAATTGTGTCAGGAGCAGAGGAAGCAGACAGATCCCCTTCAAAAAGACTATGTAATCGGCCAGGACATCGATCTCTCTCTCTCTCTCTCTCCTGAGAGAGAGAGAGAGAGAGAGAGAGAGAGAGAGAGAGAGAGAGAGAGAGAGAGAGAGAGAGAGAGAATCTCTTTAAAAACATCCCAAACGATATGACTTAAACTTGTGTTAAAGTTATCTGATGCAGCTGTAAGTGTACCTGAGAGAGAGAGAGAGAGAGAGAGAGAGAGAGAGAGAGAGAGAGAGAGAGAGAGAGAGAGAGAGAACGGACAACCTAGCCACCTTGGAACCATACTTATTATCACTTAACGGTGAGGGCAGGCATAAGAATGCAGGTTCAAATGTTTGAGATTGGTGATCTGGGTGTTGGCTCTCTCTCTCTCTCTCTCTCTCTCTCTCTCTCTCTCTCTCTCTCTCTCTCTCTCTCTCTCTCACGAAACTGCAACTGCTTAAAGAGATGAACATTTAACCTACAAAGACAAACAGAGATAGAGAGAGAATAGGAGATATTGGCAGAAACTTTTAAGGAGAGAGAGAGAGAGAGAGAGAGAGAGAGAGAGAGAGAGAGAGAGAGAGAGAGAGAGAGAGAGAGCTTTCATGATCTCCTAACGCCTACATGCAGGCTACCGCCCTTTGTCAAATGAACTTTATAGCTTCATTTTTTATGGCCCGAATTGTACCAGGTAAATCTCTCTCTCTCTCTCTCTGGGTGGGTGAGTTCCTCTCCTTCAAGGATCCAAGGAACCGTTTAAAGGTGACAGTCAGGGTAGCGAAGGATGTCCTCATTTCCTTCATGCTTGTAGGACTCAGAGAGAGAGTCCTACAGGATATATTCTCTCTCTCATATAAACTTACAGTAGAGTTGCATTGTATAACTTTGACAAGTTTGTCGTCTCTCTCTCTCTCTCTCTCTCTCTCTCTCTCTCTCTCTCTCTCTCTCTCTCTCTCTCTCTCTCTCTCTCTCTCATCTACAGAGTGAGCTGACTCACCCACGAGTGAATCGGACCCCAATTTTGCGACGCCAGTTTGATAATATTCAGTCATTTCTATCACTCAGTCAAGAATCTCTACGAAAAATTATCTTCCTCAAACGACCTCCGCCTGACCTCCGCTTTTGTGACGTGTAAAAGGAACACTCATGGGTTCTCCCCACCCACCCCCCCTTTACTCACCCACCCATTACTCATCCATTCACCCATCCATTCATTCAACCATCCCAATAACTCATTCATTATTCATTATTCACCGGGAAGCTCAGTCTGTCCGCTGTCTACCTTGGCTTCTGATTCAGGAATATTGATTCGTGTGATTCTTATAATCTTCTTCGTCTCTTCCTTCCTATTCCTTGACCTTCGCTGACCCCTAGCCACCTTGACGAGGTCATCTGAGGGAAGGAGAGTTCTAAATGTCCATATGGGTCAATGCAGGTTCCCTTAAACCAACAGGATTTTGATTTGAAATGTGACAGAATTACCCAGAATGAAACCAATACCAATTGTGTTACGACCCATTGAATTTTGGGCCGTTACCCTACGCAAATTAACTCTGTTTATATTGACGAAACTGTCACTGTCTGTCTGTCAGTCAGAAGCGTGACTCACCTGTATCGATTCATCAGACTCACCTGCCTGACTCACCCAAGGAAACAGCCAGTCTCGTCGTGTATTCTGGTTGAATGAATGAGTCATGTTTTTGTACTCTGTGTTTTCCTGAATTTTCCAACTGTCGTTTTTTTTTCTGTTTGTCTGTGATGTGAGTTAAAGGTAAGTTTTAGTTGCTTGTCATGCAACTCTCTCTCTCTCTCTCTCTCTCTCTCTCTCTCTCTCTCTCTCTATTCTATTCTAAATTAATTATCTCATTTTTTCATTTATATATTACATTCATAAATTAATTATCGTGAGAGAGAGAGAGAGAGAGAAGAGAGAGTCTCTTTAAAACATCCAAAAAGAATTTGACAAGAGAGAGAGAGAGAGAGAGAGAGAGAGAGAGAGAGAGAGAGAGAGAGAGAGAGAGAGAGAGAGAGAGAGTCTCCTTGAAAATATTCTTAATAATATGACAATCTTGTGTCAGAGTTATACTTCAAGCAACCTCGATTGTACCTGAGAGAGAGAGAGAGAGAGAGAGAGAGAGAGAGAGACGCCCACTCCACGCCCACACACAAGCGCCAGGTTCCAAAACCTGTCACACAGGTCCCATAATTCAAAAAAAAAAAAAAAAATTAAAACCTTGACAGAAAATGATAAATTTACTTATTAATATATATGAATAATTTTAAGTGTCCTCATAATTTTTTCCTGTGTGTAACCACGTTAGACTCCTCAAGGCTGACCATTTCGATTCTCTCTTATATCACCGTTCAGTTGAAAGTTACGAACTTAGAAATAAATAAAAATAAAAATCAATATTTGAATAACATCCATTATAAGAAGCTACCTGGAATTAAGTACTTATAAATAATAAAAAAATAAATAATTGATAAAGAAACATTATTCATTAATGAAGAAATGAACGTTTTCATTTCCAAAATAAATATTTAATTAAATGCATATATATATATATATATATATATATATATATATATATATATATATATATATATATATATATATATATATATATATATATATATATATATATATATATATATATATATATATATATATATATATATATATATATATATATATATATATATATATATACCCTTCACAACAATATAATATACATATCACAAACTAAAAATGAATATTTATTAAATCAAGGCTAAACCTTTCATAAAAGACAATAATTTTTTAGAAAAAATCTTTACAAAATAAAAACAAAATATCTGAAATGTCCAAATTACTGTAAGTCACTAGATTATACTGAGAGGAAATTATATATAGTAAAAGTGATTTATTGATTGTGTAAATATAGAAATTTAACTTTCACTCTTGAAATTGGCCTCTCTCCTCTCACTCTCTCAAATTTGATTAAAATGTATACAATTATTCGCAAGAGTCGTTGCAATTTTACTAAAAAAAATTTAGAAAAAATAAAAATAATTTCTAAAAAAATATCTACAGGAATAAATCGATTATCAGAAACGAACAAAATAAATGACAATAAATTCCGTCTATAAAATAAATTTCAGTGAGAAAAAAACAAAAAACAAAATAAACAAGGAATATATTTATTCTAAAAATAGGAAAGAAAAAAAAAGACAATTTAAACTTTTTCTTTAGAATTTTTTTTTCTTCTCCTTGAAGATAAGTGTCTAGCATTTTCTCGCTATGTTAATGAAGCTTGCTTCCACTTGGGGAGAGAGAGAGAGAGAGAGAGAGAGAGAGAGAGAGAGAGAGAGAGAGAGAGAGAGAGAGAGAGAGAGGGTTCTTGACACGTCTGGAGAGACTGCTGTACGGTATAAGGGCTCTTGAAGGAACTTTGGAAGCACAGGAGGAAATATTATATATATAAATAGAGAGAGAGAGAGAGAGAGAGAGAGAGAGAGAGAGAGAGAGAGAGAGAGAAACCTTGACGAAGTTCTTTGAAGAGAACGGCTGACAATCTTCTAGAGTAATGTTCCATCCTGACGGTACCTGTCAATCATAGTCTTCCTCCTCCTACTCCTTACTCCTTCCTTCTACTCCTTACTCCCTCCTTCTACTCCTAGATTCCTCCCTCCAACACCACCACAACCTCTTGTTTAATCTCCAACAATACCTCCAACACCAACATTACAGCCTCTTGTTCACCTACATCAAAACCAATTCATACCATCTCCAACAATACCTCAGTCTGTCTCTCCAACCTCTTTCTTCTCCAACACTATCACCACCACTCCCTCTCCCTCATTCCTTCTCCCTCTCTCTCTCTCTCTCCCTCAATCCCCCACCAAGCGACGCATTCGGGAACTAACAGAGATCGATAAAGAAGAGATGAACCAGAGACTGAAACAGGAAGGAGAGAGAGAGAGAGAGAGAGAGAGAGAGAGAGAGAGAGAGAGAGAGAGAGAGAGAGTAAAAAAATCATGTATATTGCTTATCTACACATTCTTTCTCTCCAATATGGGAAGAATGTTCTCTCTCTCTCTCTCTCTCTCTCTCTCTCTCTCTCTCTCTCTCTCTCTCTCTCTCCAGTAATACTTTATATCTTTTTCTCTCTTTTCTTTACGGTACTGAACACCAACGAGTCATTCACCTGCCCCACTGATTAACATGCGAAGTGAAACGCTTCTAGCACCCCCCCCCTCTCCTTACCCACCAGGTATATTACTACGTGTACAGTAACACGTACAGACCTTCCTGTACGTTACAGACAACTTAATCTGGACCAGACTATATATATATAATATATATATATATATATATATATATATATATATATATATATATATATATATATATATATATATATATATTATATATATATATAAATTCTGGGTCTAAATTAGGTTCCCATCTGTAGCCACTTGAGAATTATTGGATAATTATTGATAATTACTGAATACAGATCGATTATATATAGCCTAATTATCAGTATTCATACAATACAAATATAAATATATAGATATAATATACATTTCTATATATAATTATAATTGATACAAATTTTGGTCTGAATTAGGTGGCAATCTGTGACCAAATGAGAATTGTTGGATAATTATTGATAATTAATGAACATAAACATATTATATATAATCATAAATAATCCTCATATATATATATATATATATATATATATATATATATATATATATATATATATATATATATATATATATATATATATATATTTCAAATTTCCGCCTAAATTGGGTGCCAATCAAACCAAAGGACCCTTATTCAAATACGCCTAACTTGGCCCCCCCATAGGCACCTGGAGAGCAATCATCTAGATATGGTGCACATTCCCAGCTCCTTATTAGGAATGATGGGAATGGGAATGGGTATGGGTGGGAATTCCAGTTCTTGTCTGTAAATTGAAACGATATATGTGGATGGTGGGGGGAAAGATTTCTTTTGTCAAAATTATTTTGTCTGTGAATTTCCGTTCTCTCTCTTTCTCGCTCTCAAAGTTTGGTGATTGAATTCCTCTCTCTCTCTCTCTCTCTCTCTCTCTCTCTCTCTCTCTCCAGTCCTTAATCTACCAAAAAGGACACCATCTTCTTCAGTTGCCAAAAGCCTTCGGGAAACCAAAAATCAATTCTCAGGGGACCGATCTCCACGAGAGGGTAGAGACACCACCTTTAATTTCTCCTCTCTCTCTCTCTCTCTCTCTCTCTCTCTCTCTCTCAAAAGGTATCTAGCCAAACACTTAACATACACAATACATGATACTATTTCACACATATGTCAAAATTCCTTATCGCAGTTTCTACTGAAGAAATCAAATTCGTACCTCTATTACCATACACGTCCTTAGGATGTTTGGTTATAGAGCATACGGATGGGTTGAGGGGGGGGGGGTGGGGGTCTAGCAACCTCACCCCACGAATCAAGGCTCGGGAAACTCCCCTGGGATCTCATATGGGCGGTAATGAGTCCCAATAAGGCCTGAGAGCCCAGGAAAATGAGTTAGACTGGTGGTCATATCACATCAGAATCTCAGATCCTCTACACTGAAGTCCCCCTATGAAATTTTCTCTCTCTCTCTCTCTCTCTCTGCGGCACAAAATGCTTGCATAAGATTAGAAGTGGGGGCTACTTTGTGGTCTCTTCTCCGTGGTCATAAAATGGCGCCATGTAGGGACGCCCAAAATGAACCAACTAGGCCCCAAGGGGAAGTCTCTCAATGTCCATCGTTGCTTGCAAATGAAGGATGGTCCTTTGAGTACCCGTCTGGTTGTAGGATGGTGAAGAGTCTAAGTTTCTTTGTAGGATATCCCAGTGGACTGCAGAATGGGTTCGACTGATCAGGATATAGGATATAGGATGTTGAAGGATCTAGTTTCTTTGTAGGATATCCCAGTGGATTGCAGAAAGGGTTCGACTAATCAGGACACAGGATATAGGATGCTGAAGGATCTAGTTTCCTCGTAGGATATCCCAGTGGATTGCAGAATGGGTTCGACTGATCAGGATATAGGATGTAGGATACTGAAGGATCTAGTGTCTTTGTAGGATATCATACTTATTCCAGAATGGGTCCCATCTCTTCTTAGGATATCCTAACAGCAACTACAGGATTCCAGGATTCTACAAAAGAACAGAAACTCCAGCAGCCTCAGATTCCAGGCCATTCCAGCCATTCCAGTCATCCTTCCTGTTCCTTCTGCTCCCTTCGTCCTTTCATCCTCTCCATCCTAGCGATCCATACTTCCTGAAGGGTGCCAAAAATCCTTCCTGTTGCCGAGTGACTGTAGGGGAGAGAGGTGGTTGGGGAGAGAAAATTGGGATAAAGAAGGAAGAGAGAGAGAGAGAGAGAGAGAGAGAGAGAGAGAGAGAGAGAGAGAGAGAGAGAGAGAGAGAGAGAGAGAGAGAGAAAGCTTTCAGTATTCACAAGCCAAACGTCTCCAGGAGACCATGAATGGAAGTAAAGGTAGCCAAGCATCGAGGCGTTCCTATGAATGAGGGTGAATACACCTGGCCTTTCTCTTCTCACTGATTGAAATCCCAGGAGAGAGAGAGAGAGAGAGAGAGAGAGAGAGAGAGAGAGAGAGAGAGAGAGAGAGAGAGAGAGAGAGAGAGAGAGATTTACTTTTTCTCAAACAGAGAAAATTTCAGTACTTTCTAACTTGGTGCGAGAAAAACTTTTCCCTTTTCCTCAGAGAGAGAGAGTTTTCCCAATCTGACTCACTTTCCTGGCCTCTAAGGCCTTGTTGGGACCCACTACTGTATGTACATGAGAGAGAGAGAGAGAGAGAGAGAGAGAGAGAGAGAGAGAGAGAGAGAGAGAGAGAGAGAGAGAGAGTGAGTGAAAGTGGCAGTCTGGAGAATTCTCACAATGTTCAATTTCTCTTGAAGAATGAAAGATCAATTTTCCATTTTTCATTTAAATAAAATTAATTTTCTAAAACTGCAGAATGAACAATTACCTCCCACCTCCCCCCTTCCCCACTCCCAGGGGGCCAATGTGGACCAGTCCTGCATTCCATTGCAAATGCAATTTCGTCCCAAAGGTTCAAAACTCTGTCTGAAAACTCGGGTCCACTTTTAGCAGACTCCTGCATAAATTGCAAAGTTGCACAGGAGGTTTTTGATACGTTTGTGGACAATATTCATACGTGTGTGTGTGTGTGTGTGTGTTTTACTGTGTATATTTACTGAATGTATAAATACTCACACAATGTGTTATTTTATTAAGTATATTATTAAATATATAAAAACTCACTTAATTGTTTGTGCATGTTATTTTTCATATTTATTGACGTATAAATACTCGCATAATGTGTATTATTGTGTATATTATTAAACATCTAAAACCTCACTGAATCATTTGAGTGAGTGTATTTTATTTTGTATATTTACTGACGCGTAAATACGTATATTTATTGACGTGTAAATACTCTCATAATTTGTGTTTTATTGTGTATATTATTAAATGTATAAAAACTCACTGAATTATTTGATTGCATGTATTTTATTTTGTATATTTCTTGACGTATAAATACTCACGTAATGTGTGTTTTATTAAGTATATTACTAAACGTCTAAAAACTCATTGAATTATTTGATTGTGTGTATTTTATTTTGTATATTATTAAACGTATAAAAAACTCGTTGAATTATTTGTGTATGTGTGTATTTATTGTGTATATTATTAAACGCTCAAATACTCAGTATAAAAACTCACTCAATTCTGTGTATGGGTAGTTATTGTGTATATTATGACATGTATAAAAACTCACTAGATTATCTTTGTGTTTGTGCGTGTTTTATTGTGTATATTTATAAAACGTAAATATAAATACTCACTAAATTGTTTCTAGGTGACTTCTGGCCATTACCTGGGTTCATTAATGGACCCAACTCACCTGGAGAGAAAAAACAAATATTTTAGATTAATTTCAGATAAAAATAATTATGATTATTTCAAACGAAGACAATTATAATTGTACACAAAACCACTTGAATAAAACTCACTTCGATAAAAATTATATCAAAAATAAAATTAAAATCTCAAGGTGATAAAAACACATTAATAAAAATATTAAAATTAAAATTAAAATCTCAAAGTGAAAAAATCACATTAATAAAAATATCAAAATTAAAATCCCAAGGTGATAAAATCATTCTAACAAAAATCATATATAAATAAAATTAAAATCCCAAGGTGATAAAATCATTCTAATAAAAAATATATATAAATAAAATTAAAATCCCGAAACGATAAAATCATTTTATTAAACATTATATATAAATAAAATTAAAATCCCAAGATGATAAAATCACATTAATAAAAGTTATATTATATATATATATAAATAAAATTAAAGTCCACAGGTGATAAAATCATTTTAATAAATGTTTTATAAGAATCTCACGGTTTTCAAAAATCATTTTCAACCAATTTCTATATCAATTCCAAACAAAGTCATGCCCACATTTATAGATGGCTACCACACTCCCACACACCCCACCCACACACCACGACGACGAAGTAGCTGTGGGAGATCGATAAAACTCTGTGGGGAGAGAATAAGCAGCTTGTGGAAATGGCCGTGGGAGGGATCCCACTTGCGGCCTCAGAATCCAACGAGTTTTGGCGAAGAAGAAGAAGAAGCGGGAATCGAATGTAAACATTGCCAATGTTTTCGTTCGAGTCTTATCTATGGGGCTTTCGGGGTCGCTCCAAAACAAACGCCTTTTTTTGGTGTGAATTTTATTATATATGTATTTAGTTATATATGTTTAATTCTTGTGGTTTAGTGGTGTTTTCTCTCTCTCTCTCTCTCTCTCTCTCTCTCTCTCTCTCTCTCTCTCTCTCTCTTTACTCTTCTCAAGATCTTTTTTTTGGTGAACTTGTCTATATTTGTCCTTGTGGTTTAGTGGTTAAGACAGCTTATGAGGTCTTGTACTGCTGTATTCATTCTCTCTCTCTCTCTCTCTCTCTCTCTCTCTCTCTCTCTCTCTCTCTCTCTCCCTTCATCTCCAAGTTCGCTGACTGTCTAATCCACATAACCAAAGAGAAGTGTAAAGCAGCGTTAATGAAAGATATATATATTCAAATGTTCTCTCTCTCTCTCTCTCTCTCTCTCTCTCTCTCTCTCTCTCTCTCTCTCTCTCTCTCTCTCTCTCTCTCTCAGCTCGTTGGCTGTCTCTCTCTTCAACCAAACTTAAGAGACAATTATTGAAAACAGACCGATTTGCAACTCAGCAACACATCCTTGTGATTTGCATGCATTAGCAGAGTAGACTTTGCTGGGTTCAAGGTGAGTCAAATTGTGGCTTCCGAGAGAGAGAGAGAGAGAGAGAGGGGAATCTCGGGAAGTTGTAAAATTGGCAGCAAATTCATGACATATCATAAATTTTTAATAGCAGCAATAACCTCAAGATTACGTTCCTCATGAGAGAGAGAGAGAGAGAGAGAGAGAGAGAGAGAGAGAGAGAGAGAGAGAGAGAAAGCGATGCGGGTGCTCATATAAGCTATGGTAATAGGGGCGTATAATTGCCCTTACTGTGAATGACTTATTATGCGTGGCATAATTAATCTATTGCAAACAATCGATTATATCCTTTGCAAACAATCAAACCCTTGCAAACAATAGATTATACCCTCGGCGAACAATCAATTATACCCTCTGCAAAAAATCAGTTATAACCTTTGCAAACAATCACTTAAACCCTTGCAAACAATAGATTATACCCTCGTTAAACAATCAAACCTTTGCAAACAATCGATTACACCTTTGCAAACAATCCATTAAACCATTACAAACAATCAGTTATAACCTTTGCAAACAATCAATTATACCCTTCGCAAACAATCAATTTAACCCTTGCAAACAATTGATTAAATCTTTGCAAACAATAAAAACTGTTCGCACACAACTGATTAAACCCTTGCAAACAATCATTTAAACCCTCGCAAACAATCAACCAAACCCTTGCAAACACTAAACTAAACCCAAGCAAACAATCCAATCGTTTATCATTTGTAAACAAACAAACAGGCCACACCAAACATACCTCACAAACAATAAACAAACCTTGCAAACAATATTTCATAGCTGGCAAACAGACCGCGTGACTCATACCTCGCTTTCCGCACGCAAGCACACACGCTGCTTGCAAGCACAACAGCTGTTTGTTTTGTTTGTTTTTTACCGCCAGTGCTTGTGCAGCGTCGTGCAGCCTTGGTGTATGTGCAATTTGTCCGTCACGCCTGACGGGCGGTTGTCACGAAGGTAAGATTAGGGGTGGGGGTAGGTAATGGTGGTAGGCGACTGTGGGTGGATGGATGAGGATGTCGATTGCTGAATTTTACTTTTTTAAATTATTTATTTATTTACTTATGATTTATTTATTTATTCTATTTTAATTTTCGAGTACTGTAACATTTTTTAATGAGGTTTATGAATTAAATTAGAAGATTTATTTTAATTAATTATTTAGGTCAACGCTGGCATGACAGAATGAAAGAGAAGGTGCCTGAATGACACTGGCCCGCTCAGGAATCGAACCCGAGTATTCAACAAATTAAGTAACAAACACACAAACAACAAACTAAGTAAAAAAATAAACAAATGGAGTTACAAACAAATATACAAATATATTAACAAACAAACCAAGTAACAAAGTAAATAAAATTAGTAACAAACAAACAAACAAATTATGTAACAAACAAAGACACAAACAAACAAGATACAATAAATATACCCCACATCATCGACACCCGAAGGAAATGCCCATTTCCACCCTCCGGAAGAACCGAAGGTCAAAGGTCAAAGTCTAATACCCCTAGGAAGGACTGGGAGGGGATGAGGGGCGGGGGCGGGTCTGGAGACACGCCCCTTTTCTCTTCTCTTCCCAGAGGGGTCATATCGCCTTTGGGGGTCACACAGAGAAAGGTCACGAAGAGAAAGGTCACAAAGTGAGGTCACAGGGAGTCACGAATGTTTGTTTCCTGTTTGTGCTGTTTGTGCGTTTATTTTTAGGTTGTTTAAGGGAGGTAATAATAATAATAATAATAATAATAATAATAATAATAATAATAATAATAATAATAATAGGTGAAATTCCTCTTCTTTCACAACCAGTGAAAGATAATTCAGAATCAATTATCGTTTGAGATACGTCTACCCTCTATTTCCTTAACCACTGTCTTTGACCTTCTGACCTGAGAGAGAGAGAGAGAGAGAGAGAGAGAGAGAGAGAGAGAGAGAAATGGTGCCTCTAAAGACTGATCATTTATCCACAGAACAGAATTTCTTTTTAGAAAGCTGTGTATTTTACCAGTAAATTATCTAGTATGCTTATTTGGTAAATTTCTCTGGGGAATTAAAGCCTTATATAGGAATATTTATACCTGGCAAAATGGACCTATTTGCCAATTTGCATATTGCAAACTGAAACTGCAAGACCATTCAATGACTTCCCCCTCCCATCTGTCTCTGAGGAGGAAACTGAATCCTGTTTACAGCTGGAATCTAAACCTCCATTCATTCACTCTTTAAAAAAAAATAGCAACCCCACCCCTCCCCCCAAAAAAAAAAAGGGCTACCTGTTAAAGACCCGAACAGGTGTTCAGTCACCTTTGCACTGGTGCATGCCAGGTTAATTGCAGGTTTCCTAAGGGGCTGATTAACGGGTCTAGTTGCCAGAGTGATTAGGCAGGACGTGGGCCCAATTAGATCATTACTCATGATGAGAGAATTTGCAGCTGATTAAAAATACATAGAGAATGGAAATCAGAAGTCTCTCTCTCTCTCTCTCTCTCTCTCTCTCTCTCTCTCTCTCTCTCTCCTTTATTGCTTTCAAAAGGTTTGGTCAATGGGAATGTTATGTGTGGGAAATTATTCTCACTCTATTTCTCTCTCTCTCTCTCTCTTGAGAGGAAATTGGAAATCGTGTGAATAATGATTTCATCTTGGAACGTCAGGTCAGGATTGTGTAGGCCATCCTCTCTCTCTCTCTCTCTCTCTCTCTCTCTCTCTCTCTCTCTCTCTCTCTCTCTCTCTCTCTCTCTCTCTCGAAGAGCAAATCGTAAATTCGTGTGAATGACGAGACAATTTGCAGCTGAATGAAAATACGTCAAGAAAAGAAATGAGAAGTATTATTTATCTATTTATTTATATATTTTTATTTTGATTCACTTACATGGTTAGACAAATCCTTTACCTAATACTTTTATTTATTTTTTCTTTTCATCTTCCTTTTCAAATACTTTGGACATTTTAAATCACTACCTTTCTTTAATCACCTGTTCCAGGTACAATTTTCTCTTTGCTGGTAAGAATTAAGAGAGAGAGAGAGAGAGAGAGAGAGAGAGAGAGAGAGAGAGAGAGAGAGAGAAATGCTTCCACAATTTTTACCTGACGTTCCATGATTAAATTATCATCCGCCTGAATATTCAATTTCCTCTCCAGAGAGAGAGAGAGAGAGAGAGAGAGAGAGAGAGAGAGAGGAGAGAGAGAGAGAGAGAGAGAGAGATGCTTCCAGACTTATCAACCTGACATTTCATTATAAAATCATCAGTCACATGAATGTACAATTTCCTCCTCCTCGAAGAGAGAGAGAGAGAGAGAGAGAGAGAGAGAGAGAGAGAGAGAGAGAGAGAGAGAGAGAGAGAGAGAAGCAATAACGGAAACTGACTACGGAAAAATCCCTGGTCTAACATCGCAAAAGAGGATTTAATGAATCTTTCTTAAATCCGGTCAATCTCCCGAATTCTGGAAGGGTGAGGTTAGAGCCCTGTGTCACGCTAATCTCACATCGGCGCCAGCTGTGGCCTGAGTCTGGTGGGGGGCCTCCCCTCGGATCGATTCCGGGTCAAGATGGGTCATCTGAAGCGTACCTAAACACACAGTGGAATCCTATATCTAAAATGTGTAAAATTCCCTTGAAAAACAACACACACAAAGGTCATAGGTCAACCTAGGTCACATGGCCTCCTTTCGCGCATGCGCGCGCGTAAACGCATGAAAATTGGATCGATTCCGGGTCAAAATAGGTCATTTGCAAAGTACATAAACACACAATTGAATCCTGTGCTTTAAATTGCATAATTCCTTGAAATCAACACACAAAGGTCATAGGTCAAATCAGGTCACAGAGCCTCTCTCGCGCATGCGCGTGCGTAAACACATTAAACTTCGATCGATTCCAGGTCAAAATAGGTCATTTGAAACGCATATAAACACAGAATGAAACCCTATACTTTTAATCAGTATAATTCCCTTGAAAAACTAAACACACACAAACAAAGGTCATAGGTCACAGGTCAACCAAAGCCACAGGCCTGACACACGAACGCACAAACGTCAGGTCAACACCTCCCCCGGCCCCACCCCGTGTCAATCAAGGTCACAGGAAATTGATTTAAGCATACCTCTTAATATATCATGCAATGCCGTGAAAGATTCAAAGGAATTTTCTGTACTGCAATTGCACGTATTGAATGTACCCTAACGCATGTGTAGGTGTGTGTGTGTGTACGTGTATGTACACATGTGTATGTATATATACCTACACTTTGAAGCAACATTTGTACATATGCCTGTTTATATACGTCTAGAATTTGAATGTGTATATACATGTATATACATTATTCAAAATAATTCCTTTATACCTCTGCTGACTTTAGCAATGGTCCAGAGAGAGAGAGAGAGAGAGAGAGAGAGAGAGAGAGAGAGAGAGAGAGAGAGACTTCAGTAAAGGCAAAATTAAACATACACAACGAAAGTCATTACGAAAAAATGTCATTATATAAAAAGATAAAACGCAATCCATTACAAATCTCCTTCGAATACGCACGAGAATTACGCAGTTCCCTTCAAAGGTGCCGATGTCATTGACGCCCTCTTGAGGCGAAAGGCTTATCTAAAGGCTGTTTACGAATATTTAAATTATTATTTTGGGATCTCGCGTTAAACGAGACGCCACGAGACTTGTTTTGTACTTCAGATAACATCTCTGGAGTTTTAGAGGCTCAGAATATAATCTTTTTCAATTCCTTTTATCGTCAGGGAAGGTGACAGATAGGCCTTTTCCTTTGATTGGCACAGATATTTGTTATGTAAATTCGTGTATTAGTAGGCAATGTTTGTATATACTGTGTATATATGTGTGTGTGTGTGTGTGTGAATATATTGTGTATACACAAACATATATACATTCAACAAAGGTATTTGTTCTGTGACTTTGTTTAATAGTAAGCAGATACGTGTGTGTATATATATTAATGTATTTCGTATACACGTACATGTGAAAATTATACATGCATACACACACACACACACACACACACACACACACACACACACACACACATATATATATATATATTTATATATATATATATATATATATATATATATATATATACATATGTGTATATATACACTACATATATGTGTGTGTAATTACACACATGCATATAAATGTATGTGTATATATATTGTGTATGTATATATACTAGTATGTATGTATATATATATACACACTACGCAAAAAACATCAAAGATCATATCAATAAACTCATTTGATAACCTCATAACACGACATTTGGTGCCAAGACCTCTAAGCTTATCTAATCTCCCGGGCGTTGGTGACTGTAAACAAAAAACCTATAGACGACAGAACATTTCTATAGACGATCGAATCTCCGCGTCGTTCAAACCGATTGAAAACCAACCTTTTCAATGTATAGAGGTTTTAGGGAGTATAAGTGATTTAATATAATATAATATAAATATATAATATAATATATAATGTAATATAACTAGGTTGAACATAAAGGTATATAGGTTTCTTTTGAGGGTATTTGTTATATAAAAAAAAAAAGCAATCCCGTGTCTTTCCCAGATGTGACTTCAATGGAGAGAGAGAGAGAGAGAGAGAGAGAGATTTAGAGAAGAGACATCCACCATTTAAAAATTTGAGAATATACATCCAACCATTTAAAAAGAGAAAAGAATAAACACCAACCATATAAAATAGAGAGAAAAAATTTAATTTAAAATATACAGAGACCAGAGAGAGAGAAGAGAGAGAGAGAGAGAGAGAGAGTGTTAATGCTTATCTAATCCTTAAGAAAAATACTGTCTCCATTACCTCCCAGTTTCATACCTAAAATACTCGATTAAAATATCTCGATTAAAATCCCATATCTCTCTCTCTCTCTCTCTCTCTCGTACCTGACACACAAGACCTTATCAGGGAACAGATAAAGATAATAAAAAAATCGACTTATCAACAGGGCAGGAACTATTACCTGTTAAGGGGGATTTGTGCTATTGACAAGAACACTTGAGAGGGGGGGGACGGGGTTTAATGCCCCTACTTAGCCAGGTTAACGAGAAAAAGCCCAGGTAATAGAGTGTCAGTTGCGTAAAGGGTTAATGGGGGTTAATATTCAGGTTAATATTGGCGATAAGTTTGTAAGGATTAATGAGTTATTACGGTTATAAGCACTACAATGATTAGGGGCAAATATGAGAGAGAGAGAGAGAGAGAGAGAGAGAGAGAGAGAGAGAGAGAGAGAGAGACTGACGAAACATCTCGTTAACGATCCGGGCCAAGGGCGTCGCAACAGAATGACAAACCGTGCTTGTAATTATTGCAAAAAAAGGGAGTGAGCGACAATGACGTGTTTGAAAGGTATACAATCGAGGTGTGTATACTAAACGTATGCTGGTTGGGTGCATTACGCGTAATTTGCCATGTTATGCGTTATGCTAAACGAAGGATACCTGTAAAATTATGAGGGGAACTAGCTAATTTTATGGTGAAAATAATTTCTATTATCATTTATCCAAAATGACATTTACAAAAGCATAAAAATTACAGATAATTCCATAAATTATATTCCCAGTTCTCTACAAATCTATTGGGGAAAATAACTGCTAGCCTTATGACCTATTTTGACCCTACATCAGACCACTACAGTCGTCTACCTACCAGGTACATAACCTAATACTTTAACTAATAGAGATACAGTGGATTTTCAACTAGAAAAGCATTTATACTTTATATATAAATAAAGTTAAATTTACCTTTTGACATCCCAGGTGTAAACAGTAACTCAGCTTACCTGTAAGGAAGGACAATAAAAATATGAGAATAAATACGATCTTGGCAACTGGAACAAAACGAGAGAGAGAGAGAGAGAGAGAGAGAGAGAGAGAGAGAGAGAGAGAGAGAGAGAGAGAGAGAGAGAGAGAGAGATTATAGCACCTCATAAAATCCTACATGATGATGTCTTCAACAACTGGGAAAAATAATAATAAATATTGTCTCTTTTAGAGAGAGAGAGAGAGAGAGAGAGAGAGAGAGAGAGAGAGAGAGAGGATATCCTGACACCTCGTAAAATCCTACAGGATCAATCCTTACGTCCATAAAAAGCGGCCTCCTACAAGTAAGCATTCCCACGCTTACCTGTACATGGCTTTGTCTTAATGAGTTAGTTCCCCCCAACCCCCATCTTCTATACAGGTGAGATTGGCCGTGGGTCACTACGAGGCTTGTCAATCTAAGGTCGAGGGTGAGGTGGGCTCTCTCTCTCTCTCTCTCTCTCTCTCTCTCTCTCTCTCTCGTCAGATTTCAGTATTACTTACAGAGACAAGTTTGAATTTCATACAAATTTTAGTGTGAAATATCCTCTCTCTCTCTCTCTCTCTCTCTCTCTCTCTCTCTGTCTGGACCCCACCCGTGTGACGTCACGGGTTAGGATGGTTCAAAGGCATCGATCTCGTACCATGGCCAAAATATTCCGAGGTCCTATCTGCGTTTTTATAATTATTCTCATCCTGTATAGGATATCATCTCGAAATCCTTTGCTATTTTAACTCGTAACTAAATCCTGACCATCCTAATTTATCCTGACTATCCTAGTCTTGATTGTTACTATCGTGGTGTATCCTTCAATAGTCGTCTTGACTATTCTGTGTCATCCTAAAGTATCCTATCTCTTACGCCAATATAGGATAGGATATATTAATTCATTCTATCCTAGATATACTCAGCTTCTATCCATCCTATACGATACGTGAATCCTTCTAGCCTTCATATCAGAGGCTCCCTTTTACTACCCTCTATTCCTTCATCCTATTCCATCCTGTTCCTGAAATCCTTCGTTCTAAATTGCGTCCTAATCCTACAAAAAGGACCTTTCTACTTTATAAGATACGTGAATCTTTCTGTCCATCCTACCAACTACATGAATCCTTCCAGAGCTTCATTTTACTATCCTCTGTTCCTTCATCCTATTCCATCCTGTTCCTGAAATCCTTCGCTTTGAATTGCGTTCTTATCCTACAAGAAGGACCTATCAACTTTTGAGTTACTTGTGTCTGCAGTAAGTGGCATAAAAGGCGTATACTCCTCTCTACCCCTCTCTAACCTTTTTCCTGGCCTATCTACGGGTATCCATCCTATCTAAGTAAGTCCCAGAATGCCCGCTTTAAATGCCCGTACCCATACATAATGGCTTCTCATTCCATGGGATTACCTATGTTTAAGGTAAGTGTCATAAAATGTGTACATTCCTCTCTAACCTTTCTCCTGGGCTATCTACGGGTATCTATCCTATCTATCAATTCCCAGAATGCCCGCTTTAAATGCCCCTACCCATCCATAATAGCCTCCCATTCCATACCATCCCAGATCGTATTGTCTGCTTAAAAGAATCTTCAGTTACCTACCTACTACTCAGACTGTCGCCTTTTCTTATTCTTGCCTATTTCCCTTCGTAAACGCCTTTCAGGGAACCCCGTCTCCCCATTTCTAAGTCACAGTGGACACGCAAACCCCCTCCATAACCCCCCCCTCCCCCAACATACACACACTCTCTCTCTCTCTCCCTAAACACCAGACACCATCGAAATAATGAACCGGATTTTTTCCGTCAGAAATATCGAGCGAGGGTGACCTCTTCCTCCTCCTCCCCCTCCTCCCCCCTTACCCCTAAGGGTTCCTAGGACCTTCCCCATCCTGCAGGACCCCAGGAAGAGACGCTACCTTCCTCATAGCGTATGCACGACACGTTTCTCCTGTACGGAAGAGCGGGGGTGTTCACCTGTCCAGGTAAGACAAGTTTGGGGGCTCAGTGGACGACGGAGGATGATGGAAGAAGTTGATAGATATTAAGGGTAAAAGTGAAAGTAATAGCAGATAATTGGGAAGAATTCTGTGCAGATTCAGTGGAAGTAAGGATAGATAGAAAACGAATGATAAAGAGAGTGAGAGTGGGAAGAGTAAGAAGGGGAAACGAAAGCACAGCAACAGAGAATAACGAAAAATGAGAAATTAAGAAAAAGGATAAAAGTGAAAGTAATAGCAGATAATTGGGAAGAATTCTGTGTAGATTTAGCGAAAGTAAGGACAGAGAGAGAGAGAGAGAGAGAGAGAGAGAGAGAGAGAGAGAGAGAGAGAGAGAGAGAATTAAGAAGGGATTATGAAATCACAGCAACCGAGAATAACGAAAAAGGAAAAACTAAATAAACAAATAAAAGAATAATACAAAAAAACGCTAATTACAGTAAATATAAAATAACCAACGATAAACCAGATAATAAAGAATGTTAATAAAAAATCCGATAACGCATGAGAGAAAAAACAAAAAAGATAATTTAATAAATAGAGACAGACTGAAAACAAACTAATATATACCACACGACAAAGATAGAGATAAATGACTGATTGATCTTATGTTCTCTGGCGTCGCCGTGGCATCAAATAGATATAACTTAGAGAATACAGAATTATTATTATTATATTATTATTATTATTATTATTATTAATTCACAAGAGGCAAAACTAATAGGTATATCTCATAGGGACCATTTTAACCTATCTCACCCTTAACAGCATCAATACATAATCCTCAAGATTAAGATAATTAAGATAATTAAGATAATTTCATACTGATCACAGCTGATCACCCGAATTACTGATCAGTGATCAGATTAAAAATCACCATAACATAACCATTTATTTATATATATTGCAGAAATAATCAGAAATTTTTAAAAATACAGGTATTGGACAGGTTCACATTCTGACATCTGAAACAGAATAATGATGCATAATTTTTTCATTTTCATACATTAAATGGAACAAATACAGAACTAAAAAACAGATACAGTAATAGTACTTGTCATACGTGTTTTGTTTGTCTATTTTTTTAATACAGTTTTTAAAAATATCTACTAAAAATTTCACCTTATATCTCGAATGCAAAAGATTTTTTTATCTAAATATTAGAAAATGTTTTTAAAATGTCTATTACTAAACACAAAAGTGTTTTTTTTAGTTCTAAATTGTTTTTTAAAAAGTGTTTTCAAAAGTGTGTTTTTTCCATTCTAAATACTAGACACACACAGGTTATGTTTTTGAATTCTGAATATTTATAATTGTTTTTAAAAAGTGAATATTTAAATTGTTTTTAAAAAGTGTCATTAAATCTAGACACAAAAGGTGCAGTTTTTTCAATCCTAAATATTTAAAATTGTTTTCAAAAAAGTGTCATATTACAACTAAACACAAAAATGTTTTTTTATAAACCTAAATATTTAAAATTGCTTTAAATGTATAAACACACTTCTGTAGTGGCCAACGTGTATCGTTGGGACCCATGACCAGACACCCAAAGAATCCTATCTCCTCCTCTGAGGAATCCTCAGAAGACCTTTATGATGCCAGATAGATTCTAATTCTAATCAATATGACCTCACAGAGGTTGAACAGCTATTAAAACCAGTGCCAAGTGCCTCTATGATGCCAGATAGATTCTAATCAATCAGTCAATATGACCTCACAGAGGTTAAACAGATATTAAAACCAGTGCCAAGTGCCTTTATGACGCCAGATAGATTCTAATCAATCAGTCAATCAATAAGATCTCACAGAGGTTAAACAGCTATTAAAACCAGTGCCAAGTGCCTTTATGACGCCAGATAGATTCTAATCAATCAGTCAAATCAATAAGACCTCACAGAAATTAACGCCACAGAAACCAGTGCCCCGCGCCCACGCTGGGCAGTCGGGCAGACGTCAACAGCAGCAGCAGCTGCAGCCAAAGCAGCGGTTACCAGCGGGCACCAGCTAGCTTCCCAATACCCCAAAAAGCCTGATACCAACTGCCCACGAGAAGCCGCGTAGGCGGCATTCCTTTTATGGGCGAGGACTCGAGGCTCTTTGGGCAGACTATAATCGCTCCTCGTGGAATCCTGAGGCGAGGTTTGGAGATGGGCTGGAATCCTGGATCGAGATTTGAAGATAGGCTCGGATTCCGGATCCAGATATGAAATTCCGACATGAAGATAGGCTGGAATCCTGGGTGGATGTATGAAGATGGGCTGGAGTCCTGGATCGAGATTTGAAGACGGGCTTGAATCCTGGATCGAGATTTGAAGATGGGCTGGAATCCTGGATCGAGATTTAAAGATGCGCTGGAATACTGGATCGAGATTTGAAGATGGGCTGGAATTCTGGGTTGAGATGTGAAGATACGCTGGAATCCCAGACTGATATGTGAAGACTGGCTGGAATCCCGGATCGAGATTTGAAGACAGTCTGGAATCCCAGATCAATGAAGATAGGCTGAGATACCAGTAAAAGATACAAAGATAGGATTAAGATAAAAAAGATAGGCAATGATTCCCGATCGAGATACAAATATAGGATTGAGAAAAGATAGGATGGAATTCCAGATTGAGGTATGAAGACAGGACAGGAAATCCTGGATCAAGATTTGAAGACAGGCTGTGATTCTAAGTCCAGATATGAAGATGGACTGGAATTCTGGATTGTAATAAGAAGATAGGCTGGAATCCCAAGTCGAGATATGAAGATAGGGCTGGAATTCTGGATTAAGACTGGAACTCTGGGTCGAGATCAGAAGATGAGATGCAATTCCGGATCAGGATACGCTGGAACTCTGGATCAAGATATGAAGATATTCCAGAACAAGTTATGAAGAGAAGCTGGAATTCCAGATTGAGGTTTGAAAAGGTAAAATAGAGTCTGGATCAAGATATGAAGATATTCAAGACTGAGACCAGCTGGGATTCTGGATCAAATTAAGAAGAAACTGCCAATCCGGATCAAGATAAAGTAGAATTCCGGATCAAAATAAG
>NC_089774.1:10572658-10592658 GCF_040412425.1 Macrobrachium rosenbergii | reverse complement strand
GTTAAAAGATTTCGCTCTAAGGCGTACCTCGGCAATCTACCTGTCAACAGTTCGTCCGATTTCTCCTAGGTAGGTTGCCAAGGCATGATATGGCTGCAGTTATACTTATATATTAATTAATATTTATGCTCTATGCATAAATTTTTGGGGAGAAGGTGTTATCCCACGCAATACCCTTACAGATTATCGAGAGAGCTTACATGCCAACACCGCAGGCATTCTTTGGTCACCCAAACAAGAAATGACCACACCAAATGTCGCTCAATGCCACTAACCATGAAACCAGTCGTATAGCCAGCATACTACATAACCCAATCTCACCTAAACCTAACTTTCTGAGAGAAGAGGTCACAATAATCAGTCACAATGAGGCCTGAGGCCTTACTCCAGTGACTTTCTAAAGAAGTAACCTTGGTATAGGATGCCTGGGCTATAGACGAAGCCCCTCTGGGCCAAAGGACGCGAAATAAAGGAACCATAAAAGTCCTTCGAAGTCCTTCGAAAATGGATGCCTGGTTTGCTGAGCTAGGAATCCTGGGCACTGAGAGAGAGAGAGAGAGAGAGAGAGAGAGAGAGAGAGAGAGAGAGAGAGAGAGAGAGAGAGACTTCAAGAGGGGTAGGATGGGAAGGATACTGGGTGACATTTGAGGGGATGAGAAGGTAGACGTTGTATAATAATAATAATAATAATAATAATAATAATAATAATAATAATAATAATAATAATAATAATAACCTTTTGAAGAATTTAAGCAATATTTCCAATTTCAACAAAGATAATCTTCTATTATGAACAACTGAAAAGCAATAACTTTGCGAAACTCTCTCTCTCTTTATTTATACTTGTATCGAGCCTCTGATTAACTCTCTCTCTCTCTCTCTCTCTCTCTCTCTTCCTATGAAGAAACATTCAGTCATCAGTCATGAATGCAAGGGAATTTAAACTCTCCCTCTCTCTCTCTCTCTCTCTTCCTGTGAAGAAACATTCAGTCATCAGTCATAAATAAAAGTGAATTAAACTCTCCCCCCTCCCTCCTCCCTCCTCTCTCTCTCTCTCTCTCTCTCTCTCTCTCTCTCTCTCTCTCTCTTCCAAGTTCCGTAAGTTACGGCTTCCTCGTAACTCGCCCGGAAGATTTCCGCAATGCGTCTTAAAGGATTTTTATTTTCTGCTATTTATCCGGAAAGGAATCCTAAGCATATTACGCAGGATATGTCCTGTTATTGGGTAGGATGTGTGTGGAGGATGTTAGAGGATTTCGTTGTGGAGAGAGAGAGAGAGAGAGAGAGAGAGAGAGAGAGAGAGAGAGAGAGAGAGAGGAGGGGAGGGGAGGAGGAGGAGGAGGGAGAGAGAGAGAGAGAGAGAGAGAGAGATGCTATATCCCTTCAGGGCCCTAATAGGCGAAGAATCCATTAGAAGGAGCCATTAAAAAATCCTACGAGAAAAAAAATAGGATTGATCCTTAAAACTGTAGGAGCCAAATTAGGATGGATAGTGGATAAGCCAAACCGGTTGACACACCCAAGACAAAATACTGGGTGAGAGAGAGAGAGAGAGAGAGAGAGAGAGAGAGAGAGAGAGAGAGAGAGGACCATTCCCGTCAAAGAAACCCACTGCAATCGCAAAATCCCCAAACGCAAATCGCGTATTTAAATCAACCCTTTTTTGTACATACACGAATATCCCCAACCCAGCTGATTGTGGGGGAGGAGTGTGGGAGAAATGAGGGAGGAGGGAGGAGGAGGAGTGAGGGAGAGAATGGAGGAGAGGAATCAATACTCCCTCACTGCCTCCTCCTCCACCACCACCACCACCACCACCACAGCCGCCGCAGCAGCTGTGGCGTCTCTGTGTTTGTGGTGGAGGGGATTACGTAATCGCCCTGACATTGATAGAATTGGATTGGGGACACCTATTCTTCGGTCGTCTTTGTAAATTAGAGGATATTCTACCTATTCTTTGTGTGAAAGAGTATTCTCCCTCTATTCTCCCTATTCTTTGGTGTTCTCAACCACTCCACTATTCTAATCAAATCTCGTTTTTGTGAGTTGTGTATAAATTCTTTTCTCTATTCTTCCTATAACTTAAAGCATATTCTTTCTATTCTTTGCACGAGATAGAATTCCGTCTCTATTCTTGCCACTATTCCATGCATCGTATTCTCTATTCTTCATATTCTTAGTCACTCGTCTACGAATATAATTTCTTTGATGACTTTCCTTGTAAGAAACTATTCTTGAGCACTGTTCTTGACTGTGCTTATCTAAGCGGACCCTATTCTTTTCTATGTTGTCAAAAGGGTTGTTTAGTCTCTTAAGTACGAGGGGGTTACGTGATGAGAGCATCTCTCTCTCTCTCTCTCTCTCTCTCTCTCTCTCTCTCTCTCTCAATATTATTATTATTTGTTTTAAATAATAAGATGATTCTGTATTAAAGATTTATGTTCAATTATTAAGCCTCTCTCTCTTATTATTATTATTTTTAAATAATAAGATGATTCTCTCTCTCCACAAGCAGATTTATATACAGTATTTAATAAAGTATACATATACATCAAATATATTATTATTATTATACATTATATATTATTATATATATACACATATATTATTATATTTCTTTTGACTCAAACAAGTAAACTTAAAGATAAACAAATATTTATAAAAACAAACAAATAAAACTGCAAATAAAAGAGGAGAAACCCAGAAATAAACAACTTGGGAACTTGACCTCAAATTCACTTAGGCATGAATAAGAGTTCTTCTCTTCCTGCAGTAAAGGTAAGGCTTCTTATTCATGAGAGAGAGAGAGAGAGAGTCAAGAGAGAGAGTTGTTTAGAGAGAGTTTCTCCTCTTTTATTTGCAGTTTTATTTGTTTGTTTTTATATTGATTTGTTTATCTTTTGTTATACAGACTTTTATATAATAATAATAATATATAATAATAATAATAATAATAACTTTACATATATGTGTGAGAGAGAGAGAGAGAGAGAGAGAGAGAGAGAGAGAGAGAGAGAGAGAGAGAGAGAGAGAGAGAGAGAGAGGTTTAGGAAATGAACAAAAATCTTTTTGTAATACAGAATCATAAGTCAAAACTAATAATAATAATAATAATAATAATAATAATAATAATAATAATAATAATAATAATACACTTCTCACTTACATAACCTAACATCTGAAGACACTAAACTAACATTCCGTGCTCCAAAAACATTTCAGTGCCCCAAAACTTACAAACATAAACATTAAAACGTTTCAAAACAACATCAAACATTGACAAATCCACACTTATACTTTCACACAGACTGCAAACATTCCTCACGTACAAATTAACATTCCACATTCACTGGCATTAACGTTCTTGACCATCTGCCGTCGGCTGAAATGACCTTTGAATCTGGGACGCCTTTAGAGAGAGAGAGAGAGAGAGAGAGAGAGAGAGAGAGAGAGAGAGAGAGAGAGAGAGAGATTTAAAAAGGACTGAACTGAGCCATAAATAATATCCAGTGATTATGATTAATAATAATAATAATAATAATAAAAACTCTCTCTATAATATATATATATATATATATATATATATATATATATATATATATATATATATATACCAATAATCATTCAATAGTACAATCACAGTCTATGCATCCCCCAACACACAGTCATTAGAATCTTCCAGATGTTCTGATATTATGACCTACTGTATATTATCAGCTTTTCAATCTCATGTGACTCCTATTCAATTCATCAAGCATTCATCCCTCTCTCTCTCTCTCTCTCTCTCTCTCTCTCTCAGTCAGTTTGTTAATGTGCAAACATTCACATGGAAGAAGCTTCCTCAGTCCTGACCTTTGGAAAGCAAGTTGCATTGGGTAGAATGTTAAATTGGTTTAGGTTCAGGCGACCTTGTCCAATGGGAACACTTAAGTGGATAAATGGACAGATGTGGACCTCTGGATTGCCCAGCCAAACAAAGACTAAGGTTTATATTTTGAGATATGGAATACGGGGAACAGGAAATAGATAATTTTGGTAAATGTAAACATGTACATAAATACAGGAACAGCTCTCTCTCTCTCTCTCTCTCTCTCTCTCTCTCTCTCTCTCTCTCTCTCTCTCTCTCTCATGCAAATTAGGAAAATATTATAAAAAGTAATTTTCTATTGAAAATCTATTTTCATTTCCATAAAATGTTTACTGGTGTTCTGGTCTCTCTGTCTCTCTCTCTCTCTCTCTCTCTCTCTCTCTCTCTCTCATGCATACTATGAAAGTAATTTCTGTAAAAACAGGAAATATTCTATTGAAAATCTATTTTCATATCCATCAAATATTTATTGATATTCAGTCTCTCTCTCTCTCTCTCTCTCTCTCTCTCTCTCTCTCTCTCTCTCTCCCCAGCTGGCTGACTTTCACTCAGGGATTCCAAACACGCAGCGGAAAGAAAGGCAGGTCACGACTTTGGCTCGCCTAACCACTCTCACTTGCGCGATCCTGAGATCTTGAGATCCATTCAACGCCGTCAATCATGACTTGCGCTTTCTTCAAATTTACCTTTGCGCGATCTTAATGTTTACACCTGCGCCATCTTGGAATAATTCTGCGCGATCTTCATGTTTACATCTGCGCCATCTTGGTGTAATCCTGCGCGATCTTAATGTTTACATCTGCGCCATCTTGGCATAAATCAAGGATGGTGATAATCGTATAAGGATGCGAGTCCTTCAGGATATAAACGAGTCCTTCAGGATAATAGATTGTTTTAAAATTGAATAAAAGATCAAACAGTCACAACAAAATAACTAGGATAAAATAGTTTTAAATCTTTTATTTTTATAAAATAATTTTTTTTACATTTAAAAATTGTTTTTTTTAAAAATTGAACAAAATACCAGTACAAAATAATAAATTAAAATGACCTAGTTTTATAATTCTTTCATTATTCTGAAATAATTTTTTTTAATAATTAAAAATATAATTTTTAAAAAAATTAAACAAAAAATCAGTCACAACAAAATAATTAGAATAAAACAGTTTTTATAATTCTTTGATTCCTATGAAATTATAGTTTTTTAAATAATAAAAAATCTTTCAAAATTCGAAATAATAATATTTAATGTTATAAAACAATTTTATACATTTTAAATATTTATTTTATTAGTCTGAAATCATAACATTTAAAGTTTTTCTTTTAAATCTAATAATCTAGACGAGAATATTTCCAAAAATAGTTTTAAATCTGAGTTTAAAACAAATAGCTTAAATAGTTTTAAAATTTTTAATTTCAGAAGTTGAAAATATATAAAAAATAGTTTTAATATATTTTATTATTTTCAAATAATAAAAATCTTTAAAAAAGTAATTAGAAATTCAAAAAATAAAATCAAATAAAAAAATAATCATCAGAAACATTACCACATTAAAAAACCCACACTGTCTTCCAAATTACCAAACTAAAACCCACGAAATACCCACAACCTTGCCCAAATACCCACAAAATAAGCACAAACACCCGTGCTCATTTTACCATGCCCAAAAATGGCCCACAACCGCTTTAGGACACCTCTGCAAGTGTCCAGATGTCCTCTAGGTCATCCAAAAGCATTTTATTGCCAAGGAGTGAGGTCAGTGGGCACAGGTGCCCAGTGACCTTTGACCTGGCTTTTCAAAATGACGAGGGCAGATGGTCTCTCTGGGGTCTTTCCAAATGAGGGCATGTTTTGGAGTGACCCAAAGGGTAGGTGGGAGAGGAGGGGGAGGTTAAGGACATCTGGTGTAAGTGAAGGACTAAGAGAGAGAGAGAGAGAGAGAGAGAGAGAGAGAGAGAGAGAGAGAGAGAGAAATACACTAACTTCAGTATACACAAACAGAAAGTTTCAGATATCAATAAACAAAGATATATAAGGAGAGACGAAGGAAAAAAGGAGAGAGAGAGAGAGAGAGAGAGAGAGAGAGAGAGAGAGAGAGAGAGAGAGAGAGAGAGAGAGAGAGAGATCCCTATCTCCAGTGTTATTACTTGTCAGTATCAATGACACAACCCATCCGAGTCCAAAGCCAACCTCTTTTCTCTCTCTCTCTCTCTCTCTCTCTCTCTCTCTCTCTCTCTCTCTCTCTCTCTCTCACACACACACACCGGTCAGTCTTAATGGCCGGTCGTAAATGCCCAAAGAGGCGCTTTCTACTTCGTCGACTGGGCATTCACGTCGAGAATAGCATTTGGGCACAAAAGTTCAAATATTATTATTATTATTATTATTATTATTATTATTATTATTATTATTATTATTATAGTTTATTCCATACAAATCACAAACACGTTGACAACAAGTGTAGAACTACCAACAAGTCACCTCTGGTTAGAACTAACAAGAAGCCATCAACTTGTGTCCAACCTGTATTTGACATGTACACAATAAGTCATTGACTTGCATCCAACCTGTTAGTGACATGGGTGCAATAAGTTGCTGGCTTTTATCCAGCATGTTTGATATATGTACACAATTAGTTATTGACTTGTATCCAACTAGTTTGTGACATGTAGGCAATAAGTCATTGCTTTGTACCCAACTAGTTTGTGACATGTGCGCAACAAGTTACCAACATGTCTATAACATGTTTTTCCCCATCCATAACCAACCTGTTTGTGACATATATACAAGTCATTAATTGTATCCAACCTGTTCATGACATGTATGCAACAACTTGTAAACATGTTTACGACATAATTTGCCCCACCCAAAATACTGGGTTTTAAATGAAGAAATAAACCACCAAGACGAATTAGACATAAAAATACAAAGAATATATATAAGTGGTCCTGGCGCCGAGGATATGCAAATATGGTGGCCAGGACAAAGCCAGTGGCACCAAAACAAGAGGGGCCCAGAATTAATGCTCTCCATAAACAGGGAGAGAGAGAGAGAGAGAGAGAGAGAGAGAGAGAGAGAGAGAGAGAGAGAGAGAGAGAGAGAGAGAGAGAGAGAGAGAGAATAAGGTGAAACAGAGGGGGAGAGATTTAAGAGCAGATACTTGGTACCTGAAGGAAGGGTTTGAAATGAATCTGGTTGACATATGGAAGCTGAGAGAGAGAGAGAGAGAGAGAGAGAGAGAGAGAGAGAGAGAGAGAGAGAGAGAGAGAGAGAGAGAGAGAGAGGGGGAGTAGACACTAAGCTTGGTACCTGATGCTTATCCACAATCTTACCTGTACAAGGATTTAAAATTTATGTATTTGTTTGACATATGAGAGAGAGAGAGAGAGAGAGAGAGAGAGAGAGAGAGAGAGAGAGAGAGAGAGAGAGAGAGAGAGAGAGAGAGAGAAGCTTAACCTCTCTCAAATATTTACAAGATATCTTGAAACAAGGTCTCAACAAAATTTATATACTATATACATTTGAGCAGTTTGGAATACATTATACAGCACATATAATGCATCATTATACAGCACATACAATGCATCATACACCACTGTATTCCAGCTCACCCTACAACACAACCATCTATACACCATACAAAACAATACACAACACCATACCCTACGAAACCTTTCCCCACTCAACCTGCTTCACACCAGAGCATGTTCTGAGGTCACAGCGGGGTCAACTGGGGTCAAAATGCCAAGTCGTGCCCCCGAAAGCTCGTTGATTAAGTGAGGGCACAGCGCCCGGCATGCCAGCAGTGGGATGAAAGTCCTTGCGTACACGGCAGGTCGTGAAAATAAGATTTTTTTAGTGGGAGGTGTCAGTCAGTCAGGTATAATGGTTATTTTAGGAATGAAAGTCAGGTGTTGTTGTTATTATTATTATTATTATTATTATTATTATTATTATTATTATTATTATTATTATTATTAACAGAACCATCGACCACCTGGTCACTAAAACAAAAATTACAAATAAAAAAATTTAAAAATAAAAATGTAACCAATAATTTTATCAGACAAAAATAAAAACTGACTTACAAAACTATTATTAAACCAACGAAAATAACAAAAGGTAACGAAATAAACAAAAGCAAATAAAGAGAAAATTAAGATTTAATTAAATTATTGAGAGGTTATGCAAATTAAGGTGTTGCCAACAGATGGTCAGTCAAAATGAGAAGTTGAATCTCGTGTAACTTTCAGAGCATGTGTGTGTGTGTGTGTGTGTGTGTGTGTGTGAGAGAGAGAGAGAGAGAGAGAGAGAGAGAGAGAGAGAGAGAGAGAGAGAGAGAGAGAGAGAGAGAGCAAATTACTTACTCTTTTCCTCATTATATACAGACTATTGGGCCACCATACCTGAAAAGAGAGAGAAAATACAATAATAATAATAATAATAATAATAATAATAATAATAATAATAATAATAATAATAATAATAATGATAATAATAATAGTTATGGTCTGAACCTGGTTGGGTGACCACCTGGATTCCCAAAAACCTTCATCACATGAGCATATACCCTTGACAATCAATGAGAGGCAAGGTGCAAGGCTTGCAGCCTCATCCCAGTCAAATATTTGCTTCAAAGAGAGAGAGAGAGAGAGAGAGAGAGAGAGAGAGAGAGAGAGAGAGAGAGAGAGAGAGAGAGAGAGTTTAGAACGCCATCTGGACCCCATTATAGAAATAATCTATGAACCCAATTAAACTCACCACATATTTAAGGTCCATTAAATTGTACATCTCTCTTCTTCTTCTCTCTCTCTCTCTCTCTCTCTCTCTCTCTCTAAGAAGGAAAAGCCAGTGTCTCTTTTTCTCTGTCGAAGGATGATGCCATATGTTTTTCTCGGTGGAAAATTTGAGAGAGAGAGAGAGAGAGAGAGAGTGGAGAGAGAGAGAGAGAGAGAGAGAGAGAGAGAGAGAGAGAGAGAGAGAGAGTTATTCTTTTCTCTCAATGTAAATCTGAAAGAGTTAGAAAGGAGAGAGAGAGAGAGAGAGAGAGAGAGAGAGAGAGAGAGAGAGAGAGAGAGAGAGAGAGAGAGAATGCAATTATGTCCTTTCATCTCATATAATTCCCAAGCAACTGGGAAACTCCCCAAACTCCCAAAAGCAACATGGCAAGCAATTGTTGCAGACTGCAGTAGCAACAGCTCTGGGGTACGTATTGACCGCTTGCACACAGCAGATGCCTGCTGCGGGCATGAGAGAGAGAGAGAGAGAGAGAGAGAGAGAGAGAGAGAGAGAGAGAGAGAGAGAGAGAGAGAGAGAGAGAGAAATGTGTCAAGATTATTAAATATATCATATAAAAAATATTTGATATTTGCGTGTGCGTGAGAGAGAGAGAGAGAGAGAGAGAGAGAGAGAGAGAGAGAGAGAGAGAGAGAGAGAGAGAGTAGAGTACAAAATCATTGTCAAGAAATTATTCTTAAATTTACTGCTTATAAAAAGCATTAGATATTTGTGTGTCTGTAGAGAGAGAGAGAGAGAGAGAGAGAGAGAGAGAGAGAGAGAGAGAGAGGAGAGAGAGAGTCAAAATCATCGCAAAAAAAGACATTTTTGTACAAGACAGACATCCTTGTGTAAGAGGTAGAATGAGAGAGAGAGAGAGAGAGAGAGAGAGAGAGAGAGAGAGGGACGTGGGACGAGAGGGAGAGGGGTGGAGAAAGATGTGATTGAAAGTTTTATGGAGAGAGAGAGTGAGAGAGATTTCATATCAATTTTCAAATGTTGATGATAAAATTCAATAATGTTTTTATTCAAACAATGGAATATCTTTGAAAAATGGTCGATGTTTTTCTTGAATGTTTCAATAAACTGTTTATGGTGAGACTTATTACGTATATTGCTTATAATAATAATTATAATTATTATTTATAATTTTTTATATTTGTTATTAATGGCTTTGACATCAATCTTTCGTCTGTCAATATTTGATATTTTCCAACAATTTAAGTTGTACGTTTCAGTAACTCTCTCTCTCTCTCTCTCTCTCTCTCTCTCTCTCTCTCTCTCTCTCTTTGCTTTGCATGTTCATCTATCAATATATTTCTGTCATTTTTAAGGAAATATTTTAACTACCCTCTCTCTCTCTCTCTCTCTCTCTCTCTCTCTCTCTCTCTCCACCAATGTCTAGCTTAACAGAACCCACCAATATCAATATATATAAAAATAAAAACACACACTCACACACAGGAAAAAAACTACCTTCTACAGGAACTACCTACTACAGGAGAGAGACACAGGAAGCGCCCGCGTGGGCGCGAGAAATGATTCCGAAGGGCGTCGCCTGCGTTCCAACGTCTGGGGTACAAAACGCAAAAAAAAAAAAAAAAAAAAAACGATAAAATATATAATAAGGAATTCGATAATTTGGAGGAATTTGGTGAAAGTACTTTCTAGGTGGTGGAGAGTAGTAATAATAATAATAATAATAATAATAATAATAATATTTGGAAAAATAATAATAGTAATAAAATAATATTAATAATAATAATTCTGAGGACATACAAAGATTTCTATTTTCTTAGGTTTATTTCCGAATAATAATAATAATAATAATAATAATAATAATAATAATAATAACAATAATAATAATAATAATAATAATAATAAAAATAGTTAACAATATAGTGATAGTAATGATGATTATAATAATAATAATAATAATAATGACAATAATAATTGAAAAATAATAATAATTGTAATAACACCAACTTAAGTGTCGCTAATAATAATAATAATAATAATAATAATAATAATAATAATAATAATAATAATAATCATGTATTCTCTCATTCATATTCCAGTCCTTTTGGGGAGTAGACGTGACATTGGTGAGCCGGCGAAATTACGTGCATGGGCAGGAAGCGTGCATGAAATTAATTTTCCCACGAGAGAGAGAGAGAGAGAGAGAGAGAGAGAGAGAGAGAGAGAGAGAGAGAGAGAGAGAGAGAGAGAGAGAGAGAGAGAGAGAGATTCAGGACCTTAAGTTTACAAGAGGTACGTAAGTTAAAATATCGTACTTAAGGATAAATACTTGACAGAGAGAGAGAGAGAGAGAGAGAGAGAGAGAGAGAGAGAGAGAGAGAGAGAGAGGGTATTAGGTCAAAGTTTGCATATATATATAAAGAAAAGTATCTACAAATATATTGTAATATAAACATGTAGAGAGAGAGAGAGAGAGAGAGAGAGAGAGAGAGAGAGAGAGAGAGAGAGAGAGAGAGAGAGAGAGAGAGAGAGACTCATAACGGCCCATTTATATATACCTAAACAATCTTCAACTCAACGGTAAACCAATGTAAATAAAAACCAGAAAACAGTACAGTAATTGACACGACCGCTAAAATAAAAACGTGCAAAAAAATTAGTAAATTAAAACTAATGTAATCCCACGATTAAAATCGAAACCAAAAATAAAAACCCACCAATTCCAAACCTAAAAACCCTTTAAAATCCCAAACCACCCAAACGCTACAATAAGCGCCAGCCAAATTCTCCCGATAACACCAACCACTCGCTAAAATAAAACCCGGCAAAAAAAAACAAGACTTTCAAATCTCTATCCTTTCAAGTTGAAAGGATTCAATCAAGGCAGTTCTCTCTCTCCCCCCCCCCACCCCCGCCCCCGTCCTATGCAAAGCGACCAGGAAGGGCTGCCTGACCTCCAAAGACTTATTGACTTGAGAGAGAGAGAGAGAGAGAGAGAGAGAGAGAGAGAGAGGCACCATCAACACGATCAGCCATTTGGCTTTACAACCGTGTGGATTTGAAGTTAAAATTATTATTATTATAATTATTATTATTATTATTATTATTATTATTATTATTATTATTATTATTATTATGAGACATATTACAATAGTAGTCATACACAAAATAATAATAATAATAATTAATAATAATAATAATAATAATTTTGAATTATGAATTCATATCTGATTATTATTATTATTATTATTATTATTATTATTATTATTATTATTATTATGTGACAAATTACAATAATAGTCACACACAAAATAATAATAATAATAAAAATAATAATAATAATAATAATAATAATAATAATAATAATAATAATCTGATATGAACTCCTAATTCACAAATGAGGTCAACTCATTTGGATACGTCCCAAACTCAGGAAGAAATAAACAGGAAGGATTTTCAAAGGAGGGAATGACAGGAATTAGGAAGAGAAAAGGAGGTATTTTTTCAGGAAGAAGACCATAAAAAAAGGAAGAATCGATTCCTGATGAGGAATGCATTGTGAAAATAGGACGACAGAATTAAGGAAGAAAAATCAAACGGGAATTTCAGGAATCACACATACAAGGAAGAGACCAGATCTCAGAGAGAGAGACTCAACTACACCCTGGATCCTTCCTTTTCTCTCTCTCTCTCTCTCTCTCTCTCTCTCTCTCTCTCTCTCTCTCTCTCTCTCTCCACCACAAGCGAGAGACTCCTTCTGCCAGTCGTATTGATTTATTGCATCCTACGCTACCCTCCAGGAGATAGGATGGGGCAGGATGGGGTAGGAAGGGATAGGATGGTGATAGGATGGGATAGGATGTGGCTAGGATGGGATAGGATCGGGATAGGACGCGACAGGATGGGGTAGGATGTTGGTAGGATGGGACAGGATGTGGATAGGATGGGATATGGCGGGGTAGGATGGGACAGGATGTGGATAGGATGGGATATGGCGGGGTATGATGGGGTAGGATGGGATAAGATGGGATAGGATGGGATAAGATGGGATAGGATTGGACAGGATGTGGATAGGATAAGATAGGATAGGACTGGGTAGGATGTGGCTAGAATGGGGTAACTCTGGGTATTGGTACAATATGGGCACAGGGTACGGTAGTGCTACATACAAGCATCAGTCGACTGTGATGGGTGAAAATTAGGGCATAAGAGGGTGTGGGTCTCGCGACTGCATCACCCAAAACTTACTGATGTCCTAACCATCTCCATTTCACCTTAATCTCAAATATATATACTTTAGTACTCATGTATCTTCCTTAAGTAGCCGTCGTCAAACCCGGGGGCATGTTAGCATAAACATACCTTGGACCAACTCCCTAGTCGGGGTCTAGCAATCCCGACCCTCTCTTATATTACCTTGATCGTACAAAGGCAATTTTGACACAGTTGAAAATATAGGAATTCATCAGTTGTTCAAACTGAAGGTATGAATTATTAAAGATAAAATTCACTTTCAATTATAGAGTTCATTTAGAGTGTACACACTCCAGGAGTACTTTCTCTCTCTCTCTCTCTCTCTCTCTCTCTCTCTCTCTCTCTCTCTCTCTCTCAGTACTGTTTCTATGTTTCAATGTTTATTTAACAATCAGTACTTTTTTCTATCTTTCTATGTTTATGTAAACATTTTCTTTCTTTCTCTCTCTTTCTTTATATATACTTCTCTTTAGCCTCTCTCTCCCCCTCTCTTTCTTTATTTCTACTTGTATTATGTGAGAGAGAGAGAGAGAGAGAGAGAGAGAGAGAGAGAGAGAGAGAGAGAGAGAAAGTGTGTGTAGTAAGGTATCTAAATGTTTGTATAGCGAAAGAAATAAAAGTACCTAGAAGTAAATTGATAAACTGAAATACAGGGTTAGAGAGAGAGAGAGAGAGAGAGAGAGAGAGAGAGAGATCACAGTCTCACTCACTACATGCATAACATGTTGGTGTGGGCCTGAGATGGGCCAATTCGTGAGGATTTGATGAATCCTGTCGCCTCATGTTACTCTCTCTCTCTCTCTCTCTCTCTCTCTCTCTCTCTCTCTCTCTTCTTCTTCTTCTTCCTCATGTTTATCTCTCTCTCTCTCTCTCTCTCTCTCTCTCTCTCTCTCTCTCTCCCTCTCTCTCTCTTTTCTTACATCAAATACTTCTAGATAATTTTCTTCTTGTAAAGCATTACCTAACTAATTTCTCTCTCTTCTCTCTCTCTCTCTCTCTCTCTCTCTCTCTCTCTCTCTCTCTCTCTCTCAGGCAGGTCCAAAGGTCAAACCAAAGCTTTCTAAACCACTGAGGCGAAACCATCCTTTCCTACAGAATACTTGTTATTGTTTCCATTACAAAAGAATATGAGAGAGAGAGAGAGAGAGAGAGAGAGAGAGAGAGAGAGAGAGAGAGAGAGAGAGAGAGAGAGAGAGAGAGAGAGAGCCGCGACGCATGCGCTAAAGTCGTTAGGCGACACCTGACACTCTTGGCGTCAGACACAACTGGGTAGCAGAGAATTATTATTATTATTATTATTATTATTATTATTATTATTATTATTATTATTATTATTATTATTATTGCAGATTAGTATGGGAAAACAGGAGAGAGAGAGAGAGAGAGAGAGAGAGAGAGAGAGAGAGAGAGAGAGAGAGAGAGAGAGCCAAAACCCACAGCACAAACATCCAACAAACAAACAAACTGGCTTCACAAACAAGAAACACAAACAAACCATGGTCGGCGAGATCTGAAACTGTCACATTAAACAACTAATCTCTAAAAGTCTTGATATTTTAATCTATCCCGGATGCGCTGAACGAAAAAGTGAGCGATGAATTATGGGAATTAATAATAATTAACAATGATATAACTACGAAGAACTGACGAAATTGAGTGGGAAACATTTACGAGAATTGGGAGAATTGAAAGGTTTGGGGAAGAGGAATTTAAAAATGCAAATAAAAGAAATCTTGAACGATGAATTACGAGAATTAATAATAATATAACAATGAAGAATGGACGAAATTTAGTGGGAAATATTTAAGATAATTGGAAATATTGAAAGGTTTGGGGAAGAGAAATTTAAAAATACGATTGAATGAATAATTGAGCGATGAATTATGGGAATTAATAATAATTAATAATAATATCACTACTAAAAATTTACGAAATTGAGTGGGAAATCTTTAAGAGAATTGGGAAAATTGAAAGGTTTGGGGAATATAAAGTTAAAATGTTTAAGATTTCAATGAAACTGAGCGAAACCAAATGGAGAATAGATCTGACATTTAGTGAGGAATTGTGACAGATGTTGAATCAGAACGAATGTATGTGAAATAATATATAATTTTAGAGTTATAATATAAAGTATATTATTTATGAAATAAATAAATATGTCAAAGTAACAATAGATTATTTTAGGATTATATACTAACAGTAATTATAGAAATAAAGAAATAAAAAATAAATAAATAGAAATATTAATAACTGCTTTATGGTTGTGTATAAAAGGGAGATATATATATATATATATATATATATATATATATATATATATATATATATATATATATATACATATATATATATATATATATATATATATATATATATATATATATATATATATATATATATTTGATTCGTAATGATATGTTTACAAAAACATTGCAACATGATATTTTCCTAGTTTTATAAAAATATTTTCCCTCAAACATTTTTCTTGGTAAATAAGACGTGTATTAAAATATACCTGTACATGAAAATATCTTGAATCTTAATAACACGTCTACAAAAAAAATAATTACCATAAAAATTTCCTGAAACTGAACAACAAATTTATGAAAATGTATCAGCATAAATTACTGTCCGGAAGAAGCACATTCCCACGACACTCTGAGTCTCCCACAGTTGTTCTTGTTGCAGCAAAAAATTTAAACAAATAAAAATAAGAACAAAAAATAAAATGAGAAAGCTTCCATCTCCCAGTGTCACCGGAAGTAGGGTGGGGGGGTGGGTGGACCCTAGCATACCGGGTATTCGTAGTTCAACCCTCGTTTACTTATCTTTTTTTTTATTTATGTATTTTTTCTTTGGTGATAAAGACGTTTCTGTTTGTATGGCCTCTCTCTCTCTCTCTCTCTCTCTCTCTCTCTCTCTCTCTCTCTCTCATTTCTTTTGGGTTCAGTAACAATAATTCTAATTCTCTCTCTATCTCATATCTTTTGAGTTCAATGGAAGGATAGTGATAAATTCTCTCTCTCTCTCTCTCTCTCTCTCTCTCTCTCTCTCTCTCTCTCTCTCTCTCTCTCTCCTACGAGTTAAATACGAGGATCACTTCTCTCTCTCTTTTCTCTGAGTTCAATAAACGGACAATGATATAATCTCTCTCTCTCTCTCTCTCTCTCTCTCTCTCTCTCTCTCTCTCTCTCCACATGCACACACACCAACGCAATGCGGACCCAGCAAACGTGAATCTCGAACGAGAGAGAGAGAGAGAGAGAGAGAGAGAGAGAGAGAACTCCACCACCACCAAGAGAGAGAAAGAGAAAAGAACAGAGATTAAAATTATACCTGTCAAGCAGAGCGCTAACTCGCACCCACTTAAGCATGGACGAGTAAGTGCGAGTTAGCGTTAATGGATTATTCCTTTCCGCTCGCCCGCACCCGCTCCCAAGACGGGGGGAGTGAGTGCTGGGTAGCTCTAATGGAGATTTAATGTTTATCTTTTATTTTTTTCATTTTTTATTCCGTCTTGCGTTTGTCCAGCTGAGATGAAATTAAGGGAGGTGGAAGTATGTGTTAAGAAGAATATAAATGAAATTATGGGGATGTTTTAAAAGGAATTAAACGTTATGAAATGAGACGATATAAATAAATAAATTACGAAAATTGAAGATTATCTATAAAATAAAATTTAAAAATATTCATTATATTAAAGAACAAACGTTGCTAAAATATATAAGAAACGTCAACAAACAACAATAATCTATATCACAACACAACAACACTCATTAAATCATTCTTTTAGAAAAAAATAAATTTAAATAAATTGAAATACTACAACTTTGAGCAGTACACCAAATAAAACACCACTTGGCAACTCTCTACTCTACTCTTTTCATTGAGGAAATTTGATCAATGGGCACGCAGAGAGACCCTTGACTTATAGTAAAGTTGAATGTAAACAAAAGGTTCTGGTTTTGTAGTTGACAAATGGATATGAAGGGTCAGTAAATAAATATTATTATTATTATTATTATTATTATTATTATTATTATTATTATTATTATTATTATTATTATTATTATTATCACGTAGCTACTTTAAACAACACCCAGACTAGACAGTCAATGGACAGGTGACCCCTACTAAATGAAAGTCACTACCAACAGAGAACTTCTATTACCCCTAGCAGCAATACCAATAGTACTGACAATATCTAATAGCATGCAACGTGCAATTGCAAATAATAATATAACTTCTAAATCACTGCACAAATATCACCATTTCAACTGACCACAGTCATTGCAAGATTAGATTTCAGAGGGGGTACAATGTACCCTGCAATTATCATCGCACCTGGCCGTTGCAATGTTGCAATTCACTATTCCGTATCATCCACGTTGCAGAATTAACGAGAGGGTGGGCAGCGGGCAGCATTGTTGGAAGGCTGAGAGAGAGAGAGAGAGAGAGAGAGAGAGAGAGAGAGAGAGAGAGTCCAAACTAAATGTCTCAAGCCAACATATTTCAAATTATTTCAGGAAATGTCTTGACTATATTTCTAGCAATGAGAGAGAGAGAGAGAGAGAGAGAGACCTTACCTTACAGACCTTACAGGAATGAGAGAGAGAGAGAGAGAGAGAGAGAGAGAGAGAGAGAGAGAGAGAGAGAGAGAGAGAGAATCTTCCTGATATTCATGTGAAAAGACAGCCGTTGTTTCTCCCTTAATGAATGTTCTATTGTCTATTGTACTGTGCATTTGCATGCGAGCTGAGAGAGAGAGAGAGAGAGAGAGAGAGAGAGAGAGAGAGAGAGAGAGAGAGAGAGAGAGAGAGACCCTTCATTAGGAAGACAGCAAGAGACAAAAGTTCCATCAAGGGACCTTTTCCTAAACACTAATAGGCCCCCCGCCCCCTACCCCTTAGCTCCGCCCACTCTCTAGCACAATGACCCCACCCCGCCCCCTCCTGGCCACGCCCACCCACCCACAAAGCCCACCCCACCCGCCCACTCTGCCCTAGAGCTGTTGCAACTTGCAATCCAAGAAGGCTGTTTTGCATGATGAATGGCCCAGGTCTGCTGCTGGAGAGAGAGAGAGAGAGAGAGAGAGAGAGAGAGAGAGAGAGAGAGAGAGAGAGAGAGAGAGAGAATTTCTGAAATAAACAGGGTCTATATATTTTAGCTTACTTGCAAGGGAACTTGAGAGAGAGAGAGAGAGAGAGAGAGAGAGAGAGAGAGAGAGAGAGAGAGAGAGAGAATTTCTGAAATAAACAGGCTCTATATATTTTAACTTACTTGCAAGGGAACTTGAGAGAGAGAGAGAGAGAGAGAGAGAGAATTTCTGAAATAGACAGGATCTGTATCTCAATAGTGTCTATATATTTTACACAGCAGAGAGAGAGAGAGAGAGAGAGAGAGAGAGAGAGAGAGAGAGAGAGAGAGAGAGAGAGAGATTCTAAAATGAACCGAATCTATATTTAAGTACATATTTCTCTCACCTTATATAAAATGGCAACAATTTATCCGTTCAGATTAAATCAATTCACATACCAGGAAAAGTGGACTGAAATCCTCTCTCTCTCTCTCTCTCTCTCTCTCTCTCTCTCTCTCTCTCTCTCTCTCTCTCTCTCTCTCTCCACCACACTCAATCAAAATCAGCTTCTATAAACAAACATTCTGAACGACAGACTTCTCATAATATTGATATGAGAGCTAAGCGTTTTATTATATACAGATGTCTACTGGTTATAATGAGGTACATAAGCCTTAATTTAATTTAATTAATAATAATAATAATAATAATAATAATAATAATAATAATAATAATAATAATAATAATTTACAGACATTTAAAACTGAAGATTGATTTGACAATTAATGAAAAAACAAAATCTGTATTTTAAGTTTGTTTTTCCTTGAGATAACATGAAAGAGGAGAGAGAGAGAGAGAGAGAGAGAGAGAGAGAGAGAGAGAGAGAGAGAGAGAGAGAGAGAGAGAGAGAGAGATTTATCTCTCCCTCTATCATCATCCAACGCACGGTATCTGTTAATGATTATGGCCCACCCCATAAATTCGGTTGTTTACACCCAGCCAGAATTTGCTCTCTTTAATGTAGAGAGAGAGAGAGAGAGAGAGAGAGAGAGAGAGAGAGAGAGAGAGAGAGAGAGAGAGAGAGAGAGACCCTCGAACTTGCCAGCTTATCAGACATAAATCCGAAGTTATTCGTTTCCCATCTTCAACTTCTTTTAGAAGATACGTTTACCAAATTCAGGCCAGCTCTCTCTCTCTCTCTCTCTCTCTCTCTCTCTCTCTCTCTCTCTCAGGAACCACCATCACCACCAGGCCAGTAATAAACAGTTGTAAACTGAACCTTTTAGCACAATAGAGCCTCATAAACCAACCCCGTTGGGACACAGAGAGAGAGAGAGAGAGAGAGAGAGAGAGAGAGAGAGAGAGAGAGAGAGAGAGAGAGAGAGAGAAGACTCTTAGCCACGGATCTACATTCCCCTTTCATATGGGATGCCGACGGGAAGGGCAAATTAGGGCATCGGGTAGCCCTGAGATGAACGAGGTTGCTTGGTAACAGACACTGAGAATTATTGATAGCTATAGTTTCAGGTCATGCCCTTACCTGACCTTACCTGACCTCATCTGACCTTTCCATCAAAGGCCACATCTGACCTGGCATCAAACGTGCCCTGAACTTTGACCTGCGATGTCAAACGGAGATTGTTCTGAGGTGATTCGTACAAGGTCAACAGGAGCAAAACCTTTGAGAAGTATTTGGTAATATCTTCATACCTCTGCGAGGACGAGGATTACCTCGTCGAGGTCCTCCTGTGGCCGCGACCAGCAACAGCCGACTAACCCTCAGGTGTGTTAATTTCCAGTGCTTGGATCTTCAGATGAATGAAAAATGCAAAATGAAAGACATATTCCTGGGAAATTTCGAAGATACACACAAAATAGTACTCTCTCTCTCTCTCTCTCTCTCTCGACAGATGCCCGTCTGTGCCCAGTACCCACCACGCAGGAAGGAGAAGGAGGCATGAAGGGCTCCTCTCACTCCGACCGGAAGTCCTTAATCAGTTCTACGCTCTGGGTAAACGACCCAAACGCTCGTGGGTATCACCGAC
>NC_089774.1:10550158-10567658 GCF_040412425.1 Macrobrachium rosenbergii | reverse complement strand
ACAAACGAGACATCAAACTCCATTTATGCATATCTGAAAGACCCCTTACACCAGCGCCCTTCAGCAATAATCAAAAAGAAGAAGAAATGTGTTAGGGGCGACTCAACCACGCCTACGCCCACGCCCACTATTCACGCCCTGGGCATATCATCCGCGGGCCACTACCCTGTGCCCGCCCCCACCTCTAGAAGGGGGGGGAGGGTGGTCCTGGGGGCCCCTTGATCCCAAAGTACATAGGGCCACGCCCAGTTAGCAAACTGAGGTCCAGTGTCTTACTAACACGTGTTTTTGTGTAGGTCACACAAAGCCTAATATCACTTTGTTTGTGCTTTGTGTGATGTTTACAAGGCACTTACAATCGCTTAGTTTATTTGTGTAATATTTACAAGGCATTTACAATCACTGTGTACATGATCTGTGATATTTTGTATAGGTGATTTACAATCACTTTGTTTATACCTTGTGTGATGTTTACAAGGCACTTACAATAGCTTTGTTTATTTGTGTGAGATTCAAAAGGCACTTTACAATCACTAGTTTATTTGTGGGATATCTACAAGGCACTTTACAATCACTTTGTTTATGATTTGTTATATTTACAATCACTTACAATAACTTTGTGATGTTTACAAGGCACTTACAATCATTTTGTTTATCGCGTGATATTTTTACAAAGCACTCACAATCATTTTGTTTATGCCTTGTGTGGCGTTCACAAGGCACTTACAATAGCTTTTTGTTTATTTGTGTGAGATTCAAAAGGCACTCACAATCACTTTGTTTATTAGTGTGTTACTTACAAGACACTGAAACTTCACCTGGGCTTTGTTTGTGCTACACATTTCTTTATACAGCTATTTTCAGTGAGCTAAACAGCTTTGTGTACGCTGTGCCTTTCTGATTATTGTGCGTGATCAAAATGGCGTTGCCTTCAATTATGCTTTGTGTGTGTTAAAAATTCTGAAAGCTGTTAAACAGCTACACAAAGTTTCGTAAACTTTCATACTTTGTTTGCCTGCTAAAATTTGCTATGAAAGTACCCCCTCTCTCTCTCTCTCTCTCTCTCTCTCTCTCTCTCTCTCTCTCTCTCTCTCTCTCTCTCTCTCTCTCTCCTCAAGTGCCGTAAACAATATCTGGACAAAATCTGCATACACTTCATCAACTTAAGTGCACTAGGAGGGGGGATGGGTTGGGGGGGCGGGGGGAATCACCCCTCATAACACTTCACACTTTATCTGCACTTTGATACGTATCACGTTTCACTACACTCGTCAGTCAGGCTTACCCTCAAGAAGATGAAGTACTGTTATTATTATTATTATTATTATTATTATTATTATTATTATTATTATTATTATTATTATTATTAAAGTTTCTTTTATCAATACACCGGAAAAGTCTTAATACACAAACACACAAACAAAGCAAGCAGGAAAATGAAAAACAAAGGCAACAAACGATAAACAAGCAAAGTGACCAAAACTCTACACTCTTCAAGACAAGAAGAAGAAGAGGCAGCTACTGCCTTTAGCAGACGACACTCCGAATGTAAACAAAGACAGCCCGCGGGGCAAATGGAGCCCTTTAGTATCGGGTATATCACAAGTCTGCTGCCGCATATGCTTGCGCGAATCAATCTCCTATCCTTCTTATCCTGCCTCTGCCTCTCCCTCCATAAAACCAGAATCACTGTAATCTCCATAATGGAAATGGGGATTGCATCAAGGAGAGAGAGAGAGAGAGAGAGAGAGAGAGAGAGAGAGAGAGAGAGAGAGAGAGAGAGAGAGAGAGAGAGAGCAGTTCAAAAGCTTGGGAGAGGGATTGTAAAACTGTTTCTCTGTGATATATTTTTTTTTTATTTAATTGTAAATCTTTTTTTTTGTTTTTGATTACTTATCAATATTCTGTTTGTTCTTCTCTTAGTTCTGTTTTGGATGACAGCTTAAAAAATTTGTGACGTCTCTGCATTATTTCATATAAATATGATCACAGTAATAATAATAATAATAATAATAATAATAATAATAATAATAATAATAATAATAATAATATAGTAAATTATAGGATTTATACAGATATTACGTTCAAAAATCTCCGTCTATACAAAAATGTATAAAATAAAATTGAAATATTTCACACAGAATAAATGGTTATCAACCTGATAGCATTTTAAGGTATTGCAGAAAACGGAAAACAGTTTTGAGGCATTTCAGGAAACGGAAAACAGTTTTGGGACACTTCAGAAGACGGAAAACAGTTTTGAGACATTTCAGAAAACGGAAAACAGTTTTGAGACATTTCCATTTCAGAAGACGGAAAACAGTTTTGAGACATTTCTGAAAACGGAAAACAGTTCTAGGACATTTCAGAAAGCGAAAAACAGTTCTGATACACTTCAGAAAACAGTTCTCAAAACTTATGCACCAAACTACCTGAGCCACGTTCAACAGCGTAACAGAGCTAACACAAAACAGCCTCCTAGCCAATCCAAAATCTAAAAATACTGTTTAAAAATAACTTATGCAAGCCACGTTCAACAGCGCAACAGAGCTAACGCAAAACAGCCTCCCAGTGAAAAGTAAACCAAATAGCTTACAAACAACTTCAACAGCAAACACAATCACCAAGCCACGTTCAACAGCGTAACAGAGCTAACGCAAAACAGCCTCCTAGCCAATCGAAAACCTAAAACTACATACTTTAAAAACATCACCTGAGCCACGTTCAACAGCGTAACAGAGCTAACGGAAAACAGCCTCCTAGCCAATCGAAAGTCTAAAAATACACACCGTGAAAAAATCCTTTTAATCTCAGGCCCAGAATAGATTGTACCATTTGTCAAGGGCCGTGTTCAACTAGCCGGGCACACGACAATATCTAGAATCTAGGACCGCAGAAGACGGTACTTACCGTCCTCTTCAGGGAACCGGGGAAGGAACGCTTTAAAGGTTCCGGTTGGGACCGGTTTTTTTTTTTTTTTTTGCGAGGGAGGAAAAAACTATCATGATGTATGATAGATTATCACATTCTTTTGCGAGTTTTTTTTTTTTTTTGTCTTCTGCGTACATTTATGGTATGTGGGTTTGCGCGTGCACGCGCGCGCAGTATGTACATATACGCACACACACAATGTATATATATAACGTATATAAAACACGAAAAACACTAAAGGTTACATAAAAACTGGTAATGCACAAGCATAACAAGTCAATCGAGTTTTCTGTACAGCGTATATAATCAAGGCCACCGAAAATAGATCTATCTTTCGGTGGTCTCGGTATAATGGCTGCATGAGCCGCGGCCCATGAAACTCTAACCATGGCCCGATGGTGGCCTATCCTATATCGTTGACAGGAGCACGATTATGGCTAACTTTAACCTTAGATAAAATAAAAACTACTGAGGCTAGAGGGCTGCAATTTGGTATGTGTGATGATTGGAGGGTGGATGATCAACATGCCAATTTGCAGCCCTCTAGCCTCAGTAGTTTTTAAGATCTGAGGGCGGACAGAAAAAGTGCGGACGGACAGACACAATAGTTTTCCTGTACAGATAACTAAAAATCCATCATCTACGCATCGCCGGTAGAACAGCGGTTTAAAAAAACTGGCCAAATTAGGTGAGAGAGAGAGAGAGAGAGAGAGAGAGAGAGAGAGAGAGAGAGAGAGAGAGAATGCGCGCAGCACCAATTCACAGGGTAATTTAAACTGAGGAGAAATAGACCTGTCACTTCAGACGCATCCCCAGCCCTGGATAATCACATGGGAACCAAGCCGCGTCGCTCACTGACTTTACCTAGCTCTCTCTCTCTCTCTCTCTCTCTCTCTCTCTCTCTCTCTCTCTCTCTCTCTCTGTCGCTTGTTACTGAGAAACAGAAACTGCAAAGAGACAATAACATCAATATCTGTGCGAGAAAAATCTGCAAATAATTAAAATTAATAATATCTATATCTATATATAGTTTATATATATATATATATATATATATATATATATATATATATATAGAGAGAGAGAGAGAGAGAGAGAGAGAGAGAGAGAGAGAGAGAGAGAGAGAGAGAAATACCAACCAGTCTTTCCAACCTTCCAACAAGCAAAAATTGGCAGTCTCAAATAACCATTAAAAGCAGACCTCAAATGATAATATATTTTACAACAACATCAATAAGATTAACATAAATAACAATACCAGCAATAACTAACAACAAATAATGACTACAACCTTAACAATAACAAATAAATCAATAGGAATAACAACTCACCCAACCTGTCACAAACAAGCCTGTCACAAACAACAGACACTCCATGCAAATCCACATACCCGAAAATAAGAAAAAAAAAACAATAAGTGGCAACTCATTACCTCATACGGCTGGCAGATCGCTAAGATATGAGATGGGAGAGATTGTCGTACTAAAAAGGTGATTTTAATTATTTTTATTTTTATTTTATTTTTTCTTTTGGGGGGTAGGGGGAATTCATTGTGTGGTGAAGTGAAAGATTATTCTCTCTCTCTCTCATTTAAAATGTAAAGAGAGAGAAAGAAAGAGAGAGAGAGAGAGAGAGAGAGAGTGAGAGAATTTATCTTCACTACAAACATTTTTGAGAGAGAGAATTTACCTTTAATACATACATTTTGGAGAGAGAGAGAGAGAGAGAGAGAGAGAGAGAGAGAGAGAGAGAGAGAGAGAGAGAGAGAGAGAGAGAGAGAATTTATCTTTACTACACATTTTTGAGAGAGAGAGAGAGAGAGAGAGAGAGAGAGAGAGAGAGAGAGAGAGAGAGAGTTTACCTTAACTACAAACATTTGAGAGAGAGAGAGAGAGAGAGAGAGAGAGAGAGAGAGAGAGAGAGAGAGAGAGAGAATTACCTTTACTGTATACATTTTTGAGAGAGAGAGAGAGAGATAAAAAATTTACCTTTACTGCATACATTTTTGAGAGAGAGAGAGAGAGAGAGAGAGAGAGAGAGAAACCCTTCTCTTCCTGCCGAAGGAGAAGACGAAGAAGAAGACGCCCTTGCCTACTTCTCCCAGCATCCCACCTCCTGCCGCGTCAAGCCCTTAGGGAAAGGCATCAACTCAAGTCAACCAGAATCAAAACTCACCCGCCGGAGGCGCGGGCGGGGACGCCCTTTGGGTCATCCTCCCCGAATTTGGTCCGGGTGGGCGTGGGTGCTTTACTCTGCCTTCGGGAGAGCTGCTACTGGCTTTCATTGCTTTGTTTTTTTGCTTTATTGTAAAGTTTCTTTTTGGTTTATTGTAAAGTTTTCCTTTCGTTATTTTATGTCTGTTGTCGATTTTGTTTAAATCTCTTTATTTGCTTTATTTTGTTTCCTGGATTTATTGCTTTACTGGGTTGTAAAGTTACTGATAGCTTTATAAACTGACTTTATAGAATAATATTTATAAAATTTTTTACGTAATTTACGATTTTATAATAATAATAATAATAATACTTTTCTTTTTTTATGCAGAGGCCGACAGAACTGACAGCCTAATGCCCTTGCCGAGTCTGTCCCTCTCTCTCTCTCTCTCTCTCTCTCTCTCTCTCTCTCTCTCTCTCTCTCTCTCTCAAAAATGAATACATTAAAAATAAATCCCCCCCTCGCTCTCTCTCTCTCAAAAATGAATGCAATAAAGATAAATCTCTCTCTCTCTCTCTCTCTCGTGTTCCTGCGGTGTGGATTTCCTGGATTGGCTGAAGAAACTTTATCTGCATCACAAGTTCCGGATAGGAGAGAGAGAGAGAGAGAGAGAGAGAGAGAGAGAGAGAGAGAGAGAGAGAGAGAGAGAGAGAGATTCCTCACTCAACCAAACACGTGTTTCTGATGAGATTGCTTTGTTGGTGACAATGAATTTGTTGGGGGTTCTTTGTTGGGGGATAAAATCAGTGCTGGAGGTTGGTCTGTTGGGGATAAAATCAGTGTTGGAGGTTGGTGTGTAGGGGATAAAATCAGTGTTGGAGGTTGGTGTGTTGGGGATAAAATCAGTGTTGGAGGTTGGTGTGTTGGGGATAAAATCAATGTTGGAGACTGATAAGTAATAAAGGACCCCTTGCTGGTGCAAGCTATGTTGCAAATGAGACCCATGTTGCAGATCGGTACTCTATGTTGGGGCAAGCTTGACGAAACTGCTATGTTGGACATAAGACCCACATAAAAAATGGCTCAGTTGAAGATAAAATCATGTTGATACTAATGTTGCATACAATTTCATGTTGGGGTTTTAACTCTATGTTGGGGCAAGCTTGACGAAACTGCTATGTTGGACATAAGACCCACATAAAAAGCTGCTATGCTGAAGATAAAATCATGTTGGATATCACTATGCTGCATGCAAATCCATGTAGATTGCTATGTTGAAGATAAAATCATGTTGAATATCACTATGCTAAATGCAAATCCATGTAGACTGCTATGTTGAAGATAAAATCATGTTGTATATCACTAAACCACATACAATTCCACGTTGATGTTTCCCCGTATGCAAAACAATTCAAGTTAGCAAATCCTCCTGAAGATGACATTACGGTACGGTACAACCCGACTGTAATTGACTGCAATTCAGTTGATAGCCTCCTACGCTCATTTGCATAATACGTTGCAGTGGTGGGTAACTCTTCCTGGTTCCTATAATCTTCCTACTGTCACAGGGCAGACGATCTCTCTCTCTCTCTCTCTCTTTTATTGGGTCTGATAAGTTGGTTTGTGTAGAATGAGAAACTTTTATTATTATTATTATTATTATTATTATTATGTTTCTATTACAACTGGCATTTGTATCTGCATGTTAAGGGAGAGAGAGAGAGAGAGAGAGAGAGAGAGAGAGAGAGAGAGAGAGAGAGAGAGAGAGAGAGAGAGCCTGGTTACATACGAAGAGTATACGATGAAAAAATTTTTTGTACTCTTGAAGTAAAGTAGAAAAGATTGTGAGAGAGAGAGAGAGAGAGAGAGAGAGAGAGAGAGAGAGAGAGAGAGACCCTGTCTCTCACCTCCTGATCATTCAGGAAACCAACGGAATTGGATGCGTACGCCAAGAACCCTACAACCAGTTTGTCCTGTTAGCCCAGAATCTAAACTTAGCCCTGTTATGCCAGTGTATACACATTACCTACATTGAAGGACCTTGAGAAAATAAAGTATTATTTTGAGTATGGGCGAAGATTTAAGGAATTTTTAGGCAATTGAGGAAGAAGGTGGGTGAAGTAGACACGAAGAAGAAGGTAATGAAAGAGAAAGTGAGGTAAAATGACGGTATTTAAGAGAGAGAGGAGATAGAGAGAAAGATAGCAGGCAAGTGAAAAGCGTAGGAGGAAGAGAATGATGTGGAAATCAAGAGGGAATTAAAGAGAGTTGGAGGAGATTGATAAGACAGCAAAAACAACAACAATAAGGAAGAAACAACACAATGACAAAACAACAGAAGAATAAGAAGAGAAATCACCTCGAGAAAACTGTTTAGAAATGGAGAAAAACAACCATAAAGTCTGGTAAGAAAGCCTTCCCTTTAGAAGGGAGGGAATGAGGTAGGTGGTTAGACACCCCCCCTAATTAAACCCCTAAACAATAACAATGAGGTAGGGGGAAAGGAAGTTCCCTTGGGGAACACCTAAGGCTAATACAAGAGGCTTTTACGACTCTTTCCATGCTTTGTGCAATTGACCTACTGGAACACTTTGCAGAAAAGCTTCAAATAGTTTCAGGGCTGGAGAGAGAGAGAGAGAGAGAGAGAGAGAGAGAGAGAGAGAGAGAGAGAGAGAGAGAGAGAGAGAGAGAGAGAGTCCCTTCACACCTTAATAAGCTTGGGATAAGTCAGCAGAATTAATTTTAACATCTATTGACCTTCCAAGACAATCTGTGACCCTCTAATCTTGACATTTGATTCAAGGATGTACTGGGCGTTTATACGCATTTATGCATTGATTTCTAGGGTGAGGCTGCTAGCCCCAAGCCCTTGAATGTGTATAAAGGATGATAAATATATAACAGGAACTAAGGAAAAACTAATGTCAGGAAATATGCAAAGGATAAATAATAATAATAATAATAATAATAATAATAATAATAATAATAATAGATAATAATGTTTATATTTACCTCTAAAATTATTTACAAGCCCTAATTATACATATAAATATATGCAAATATATGCATATATATATATACTTATACACATACACCCCACAATCTTACTACACAAACATCCCATCAACACACAGGTACAAACAAATGACCTGCCCACATGCTCTGTTACCCTGTACAGGTCACTTGTACCAGGTACATCTTGCATAGCAATGGTTCTCAAAAAAAACTTTCTCTGTTCCTGTAAAAACACTGTCTCCACGCCTCCACTCTCTACTCAATTATCTATTTCTTCTCTTACTTATCTTTCTGCCTTATTCCTGAAGGTATGCTGGTTTTTGTGGGATGTTCATTGTGTATATGTATATAAATACACACACACACACACACACACACACACACACACATATATATATATATATATATATATATATATATATATATATATATATATATTTACACACTCCAGGAATATATAATTGTATATTTTCTGCTTGTCAATTCATTGACCGAATGACAGACAGAGAGTTTGTTTGAATTTAATAATAATAATAATAATAATAATAATAATAATAATAATAATAATCAGCCACTTAATTCAACAATATTCCCACACAAATCGAAAAAAAATTAAAAAATAGAAAATTTCCCCACACGACATTTCTCCGACACTGTAACGTGAGTTGCCAATACGTACCAACGTACCAGGCGCGACGCGGTTGCAGAAGTAGTACATGACGATTTCAACCGCTGTAATCGAGGTAATTAAACGGTGATCAGGTACCTAAATTGGTTACCTGGTTTCAAAAAACCCGGAAGAGTTGCAAAATGACTCTTTTGGGGGATTGGTAGAAACTGTAGCTTTTGGGAAAGGTTTGTGATGTGAATATGGTGAAGTTTGGTTTGTGAAATAGGTGGTATATTATTATTATTATTATTATTATTATCATTATTATTATTATTATTATTGTTATTATTATTATTATCAAAACCTTCATATCATTACACTTATGTCATCTTAACCTCTTTATTATTATAATTATTATTATTATTAAAATCGTAACGTCATTATAATCACTTGTCTCCAATACTCTAATAATAATAATAATAATAATAATAATAATAATAATAATAATAATATTATATTATTATTATTTATTATTATTATTATTATTATTATTATTATACAGCAGTGGAGACAAGTGATTATAATGATATTACGATTCTGATAATAATAATAATAATAATAATAATAATAATAATAATAATTGCCATTATTATTGCCATTATTATTATTATTATTATCACAGACACCAAGATAACCAGTATATACAAATACAACCCCACAACCCCTTCCCCAAACAATACAACCGTAACCCCACTCATTTCCAGCCCAAAACCCCACTCTCTCTCACCTGCCAAACCCTCAACCTCAATCCTGACTTTCGAACTAGAAAAACCCCACTGGTATTCAACCTCAAAACCCCACCCCAATATTTTATCAAAATAAAACCCACTCTCTCTCATCCTTCCCTAACCTGTAACCTCAATCCTGACTTTTGAATGAAATACCTCACTGGTTTCAACCTCAAACCCCCCTCGACCCCACAATCTTTTATGCAAACGGGATCCCAGGAAATGTATATATAAAGCTTTAGGTTTTATGCATCAAGGGAAACGTGATCTGAGTCATTTTTGAGAGAGAGAGAGAGAGAGAGAGAGAGAGAGAGAGAGAGAGAGAGAGAGAGAGAGAGAGAGAGAGAGAGACTTAGTTGCAAGGTGGTCTCTGTAGAAAATGATATGATTTTGGTATGACAAACATGTTTCTCAACTGCTTTGTGTGATCCTAAGCTTCTCAGAGAGAGAGAGAGAGAGAGAGAGAGAGAGGTCCGTTTTCTGGAACCGTCTGCGTCGCAGAAACCAGGAAGTTCCTGAAGTTGGACTGAAAGAATCAATATGAAATCAGGATGAAATATTCACACACACACACACATGTATGTATATATATATATATATATATATATATATATATATATATATATATATATATATATATATATATATAGAGAGAGAGAGAGAGAGAGAGAGAGAGAGAGAGAGAGAGAGAGAGAGAGAGAAGTTGAAAGAGTTGAAATGTAATGACCAATGGGAATGAAATTTTGAGAGAGAGAGAGAGAGAGAGAGAGAGAGAGAGAGAGAGAGAGAGAGAGACTGAACAAAACCCAACTGGCTCCAGCTGCTTATTGTACAAACAGCCTACATCAGGCAACAATAGACAATTTTCCCGGAAATGTACAAAGCAAATGACGAACAAGAAAACAACAAACAAACAAACAAAAAACGTTAAACAAAGAACAAAGGACTTAACCGCAGTCGCTCACGACATCCGCTATGCGTCGGCGACCATGAGGAGTGTGACGCCAGATGATTTAGCAATCAGTCCATCAAAGAATCCGTGACAAAGTTACATCTACTCATATTTGCAACTGGAGAGAGAGAGAGAGAGAGAGAGAGAGAGAGAGAGAGAGAGAGAGAGAGAGAGAGATGCCTAAAGACAATAGAACGTTGCTTCAATACATCACAATACATTACTCAAAATACAATCATTTATATCATATTTCTACAATACAATACAGTGTTGTGCCGATACAATAATAAAACTGTATTGCTTTAGTACAATGAAATACAATATGGCCCACATTCAGTATAATGCATTATTTATCTTATACAATCATATACAACAGGTCCTTGCCAAAGAATAATGTATTACAATGCAATACAATGCAATACAATAAAATACAATACAGACCAAGCACAAGACTTATGAAAGTATAAAGTATTACAGTACAATACAACACAATACAAAACAATACACACAATACAATACAACACTATACAACACAATACAAAACAATACACAAAACAATACAACACCATAAAACACAATACAAAACAATACAACACTATACAACACAATACAAAACAATGCACACATAGTACAATATAATACAACACTATACAACACAATAGCCTACAATACAACACCATTTAACACAATACAAAACAATACACACACAATACAATACAACACAACACGAAACAATGTAACACAATACAACACAACACGATACAATGTAACACAATGCAATATAAGACAACACCATAAAACACCATACCACACCATACAAAGACACTACCAGGAACGCCAATGACTTAGGAAATTGAAACATACACCTGTTCATTACAGGTTAATGCAAACACCACGCCCCAAGTACTTCGTGATTAAAAATGTACGCGTTACGCGCGCGCAAGAGAGGCAGTTCGTGATTAGAGATATAGACGTTACGCGCGCGCAAGAGCACATTCACCCCATACGCATGGAAGTTATCAAAGGCTGGTCATAATTATAATAATGGGGTGTCTTTGCTGAGCAAATACTCTAAGCCATGACTAATCAGTCTCATTTGCATACGGGGAGAGAGAGAGAGAGAGAGAGAGAGAGAGAGAGAGAGAGAGAGAGAGAGAGAGAGAGAAGAGATAACAAGACAATGAAGAAAAAATCAAAGATAAATAATAATAATAAAAAATAATAATAATAATAATAATAATAATAATAATAATAATAATAATAATAATAATAATAATAATAATGTTTCCTTTTTCTCTCCATCTCTATATGACATCAAAGAGACATTTTTCAGTAATGCCTCTCTCTCTCTCTCTCTCTCTCTCTCTGCATCGCTTCAGGCGAGGGTAGTAATGTTTCTGAGAAATATTCCCAAGGGGGAAGGTGAAACAAATGGCCTGTAAAACTCTCTCTCTCTCTCTCTCTCTCTCTCTCTCTCTCTCTCTCTCTCTCTCTCTCTCTCTCTCTCTCTTTGTCTGGGGCCAGGGTGTGATGCTTTTTGGGTGTGGTCCTCTTTTTAAAGGGTAACTGGACCTCACTTCAGCTGTGCCTTTGTTGTAAATGAAATACTTATTATTATTATTATTATTATTATTACTTTAAATTAAAATTCCGCAATTACACCAATAAGTTATATTATTCGTAAGAGATCAGTCAACTGGAATGAGAGAGAGAGAGAGAGAGAGAGAGAGAGAGAGAGAGAGAGAGAGAGAGAGAGAGAGAGAGAGAGAGTGACGTGCTATAAAACAACGCCAATATAACCTGAAACAACACCGCAAAACAACAGCCAAACTCGAGCAAAACAACATCATTAAGAGTCTTGTCTCAGATTCGTAAACAAGATACATTTCAGCCTCAGGGAAAAACAACACAGAAACCTAAGACAAGGTCCACGGGTCAAAACAACACTAGGATACCTTGGAACAACGTAAAACAACAGCCAAACTCGAGCAAAACAACGGAATATCTAGGAATCTTGCCTTAGGCCACAAACCTCCTAGAATCATAAACAAGAAAGTATGTTTCAGCCTCAGGGAAAACAACAAATTAAATTCAAGACACAAAACAACGTCAAGAAAACCTGAAACAACGAAAAACAACATCCAAAACCAAGCAAAACAACGGAACCACTAAGACTCTTGCCTTGGGCCACAAACTTCTCAGATTCGTGAACAAGAAATTACATTTCAGCCTCAGGGAATTCACAGCCTATAGGATGCTGAATAGTTGGACGAGAATAGGCCTATAGGAATTTAATTAAACGCCCAGGTGAATGATATATAGCATCCATAGGCCTATCTGCCTACTTAGGAGATGGATCAAGATTGTCTGTTGGAATTACAATGGGTTCTGAGGTTCAAATTTTTCTGAGTATAATAATAATAATAATAATAATAATAATAATAATAATAATAATAATAATAATAATAGCAGGCCTATATATCAGATTTATAAAGTTCAATGCATTTTTAATATATTAAACTAAAGATACAAAATATTTAAAAAAAATTTTTAATTTATATTTATATATCTGAATCTATCACCACTCCCAATTCAACACCCAAACATTAACACACACCAAAATCAACAATTTTAACATTCACTTTACCTATGTGAACCAAATTTGATCCAGTGATCGAACCATACCTGAAAAGGAAGAGATAAAAATTAAATAAAATAAAATGAAATCAAATTATTGTGAATATATTTTAGTGTACAGGGTGAGGCAAAAGTTGCAATGCAAATGTACCATCGTTTTATTTATATCTTTAGTTAATTAATAATATTGACAACTGTATTGATAACTTACATTGATCAATATTAATATTGATGAATATTTATAGTCATAAATAATATAGATAATTGATACTGATAATTTCTATTGATAAACTGACAGTGTTCTTTTACAGAAAGCTAAAACCAGTATAAACTCTGAAAATCTCCACAAAATCTTCAAACCATTTCTCTCAAAACAATCAGAGGAAGCGGGTATTCATGCCCCTGCTTCTGTACAACGTACCCTGGGCATGGGCATGGCAGCGTGTACCCAAATTAGCAGCTTCAAATGAACTGCCTACCTCCCGTCGAGAAGATATATAGAGATTGGCCATTTAAATGCTAATGGCTCAATTATCAAGTGATATGAAGGAGTATAACGTTTATAAATATTATTTGCAAGATCTATTTTAATTCTGCTTGAAATATGTATTAAATACGATGCGAAATATCCATATGTATACCAATACCACTCTACAATCCGTGATATGTATACAGATGTATACATACGTTTGTATATTTGTTCTTTGAACTTGATATGCTTGGATTAAAAATATGTTTTTCATTTCCAATGCTGTGACACTTGCTGTCAATCAACTTCACAGCACGTGACGCAATAAGAAATGATTGGAAAAATTGCTGTGGACCGCAGAGAGAGCGAGAGAGAGAGAGAGAGAGAGAGAGAGAGAGAGAGAGAGAGAGAGAGAGAGAATGTCAAAATGGTTACATAGAAAAATAAAGAGATTTCTAGAGAGAGAATGTCATCAAAATTACTGCATGCCAAAATAAAACATGGGATATTTGCGTGTGTTGAGAGAGAGAGAGAGAGAGAGAGAGAGAGAAGTTAATTCAAGGTTTGTGACAATGAGAAAAACGTTTGAACACGGCGATCGTGAGAACTTACTCACAGGAAATGAGGAAACAGGTAATCTTGAGATTAACGGAACGAGAGAGAGAGAGAGAGAGAGAGAGAGAGAGAGAGAGAGAGAGAGAGAGAGAGAGAGAGAATGTATAATAATATTTATGACAACACAGTTCTACACAACCTTTCTCTTTCATCCGGCAAAAATTAATTAAAACATAGCTCTTTACAATATATTCTCTTTCAGCCAAGAAAAATGAATAGAGAGAGAGAGAGAGAGAGAGAGAGAGAGAGAGAGAAGAAGAAGAAGAAGAAGAAGAAGAAGAAGAAGAAGAAGAAGAAGAAGAAGAATCTTCCTGACTTCACAAATGACATCTGATGCAATTGCAACCAGCAATTATCCGAGGTCATTGAGACGTCGTTCAATATACCCACACGGCCTTTGCAACACAGCCCACGGCACCAATAAAATGCAAAATATTGCAATTTGCTTGCATGCCTGCGTCTCCAGATGCAAACAGCTTGCTTGCTTGGTAGCGTGCTTCTAGAGTTGTTGCAAGCGGTTGCAAATTGAAGGAGTTTGGCAATACTGAGTTGCATGATGTTTTTTTTAGCATAATATAGGGATGGATGTACGTTATGGGTTAGGGATTTGCAATGAGAGAAAGGGGGAAATTCTCTCTCTCTCTCTCTCTCTGTAGAAAAGAAAAGTCCAGTCTTAACCTCATCAATCACCCAACTAATTGCACAACTGGCAACCTAATCCCAGCACGTGATAGGGATGAATAATTTGACTCCAAGGCCGACGGAAGGGGCAATTTATGACCCTTAAGTAGCCCAGACCTGAAGGAAAACTGGTGCGTCTCTTGGAAAAGAGGAGATTATAGATACGAGAGAAGGAAGTCTTATATCTAATATAGGAATGAGATTATTTATTGATGCAAAGATTAGAGAGAGAGAGAGAGAGAGAGAGAGAGAGAGAGAGAGAGAGATGATGATGATGATGATATTAACAGATCTTAAATTACCATTTGATAAAACCAAACTAACACAATTATCCTAACAAACGAATTCCCAAAGCCACTTGGCCCTCCCTACACCCCTCCAACCCTCCAAAAAAAATCACAAAGGACCCAGTCTCCCCAAATCACTCTCCTGAACCACCCGTGTTCCTCTCCAGAGAACGGTGGGGTCCCTGGCACAGAGCACACCTGGATGATACACCTGGTAGATTTCGGGGGGGGTGGGAGGATAATTACCTGGCAAAGGGTCCCAAGAGGACCTTTCCCTCCCCCTCCTCAATAAGTCCCAAGCCCTCCAAGATCCTATCCTACCCCACCCAACGCCATTCCTCGAGGCCTGGAGCGACCAAGGACATCCTTCCTCAGTTTAAACGCCTGAGAAGGAAGGAATCTTTGGAGTACTTTCTGGGTAAGGTAATGTTAAGGTAAGGTTAAGGCAAGGTTTCCCTTCGAGTACTGTTTACCCACAGTGCTTAGAAATTCTCTCAGGATCTCAGAAGTTATACCAGATTTCCCTTAATTAGGAAAGATTGGGAAATATAAATAATTTCACCTTCTGAATAATATCATTGAGGACTTTTTTTCTGCAATTTTATAGATATTAAGAATTCATCTTTCAAATAATAATATTTGAGCCTTTAATTCTATAGTTATATAGGTGTATATAACTATACTTGGTTTTCTTTATATACGAGCATACTTTGATAAAATGTACAGAGCAATTTAATGCTTTAATTAAACCTGATTCATCATTAAAAAAAAAATAAAAGTAAAATCATTTTCTTTATCACGAAGAAATTCTTGATAATTATAGCTAACATCATGAGTAATTCTTAAATTATTCAGTTATTACAAATTATCTCCAGAATTCCAAATGTATAAGCGTCACCTTCTAAATATTAGAAGGAAATATTTTAATAATAATAATAATAATAATCATAATAATAATAATAATAATAATAATAATAATAATAATAATAAGTGTACCTGTACCGTCAATATGACAGAATTATTTAAATAATTTTGTAACTGAATCGTACTTATAGTGTATCAAAGACAAAAATTATTATTATTATTATTACACACACACACACACACACACACACATATATATATATATATATATATATATATATATATATATATATATATATATATATATATATATATATATATATATATAGGCTATATAAGCAAAGGCCTTGCAATACACCAATTAACAGTTATTAATGCGCACGCGCAAGCCAGTCTATGAGCAAACAAAACCACATAACCAAAATCTTAAAAAGAAGGAACTGTGACTCATAAAAAATCTATTTGTTGCACAAAACTGTCTGTTGGTAACAGGAAATAATTCTGACGTGTTGTGGCTGAGAAGCTTTGAATAGGCATTTGGAGACGTCAGTGGGTCTGCCCCACTCTTCCTGGACTTCCTGGGGAGGGAACTGTGCTGTGGAAAGCACTGTGGAAGCAGTGAGTGTATTTATAGAGGATTGGCATGGCTCTAGATCAGGACTAGACAATGGTCACTGTCACACTTATCATTTTTTAGTCAAAGACAGTACCCATGTATGTGGAACAGAGACGATGCATTCTCTCTCTCTCTCTCTCTCTCTCTCTCTCAAGATACGCAAAGCAAGGGTGGGGATTGGGGATGGGGAAGGGTTATATTTTTAGCCGTGACCCGTCCAACTACTGCTATAAGCTGGATTCTCAAGCAAACGCCACCAGGGATCAGAAGTGACCAGCCAGCCGCTGTGTTATGGCGTTGGGCAAGGCGAGGGTCCCACACTATTTCTTGACGAGTCACCATCAGTATTCAGTGGATGCTTCAAATACTTCTGGGTTTCCCTGGCTCTCTCTCTCTCTCTCTCTCTCTAGGAATTCGTTGTTACATTTTTCTTTAATTTGTCTAGTTTCCTATAGTGAAATTCTCTCTCTCTCTCTCTCTCTCTCTCTCTCTCTCTCTCTCTCCAGGATTTCGTTGTTAAATTTTTTATCTTTAATTGTCGTTTCCTAAATTCAAATTCTCTCTCTCTCTCTCTCTCTCTCTCTCTCTCTCTCTCTCTCTCTCTCTCTCTCTCTCTCTCTCAACAAAACTCTCTCTCAGGATTTCGTTGTTAAAATTTTTATCTTTAATTGTCGTTTCTTAAATTTGAATTTCGAAATTAAAGATAAAAAATTTCTCTCTCTGTAGTGGGTTGCGTAACTATTCAATGGTTTTGTTGCTTGTACTTTCTGAATAATTATTATTATTCTTATTATACTACCCAAGAGTATACATATATATATATATATATATATATATATATATATATATATATATATATATATATATATATATATATATAC
>NC_089774.1:10487658-10545158 GCF_040412425.1 Macrobrachium rosenbergii | reverse complement strand
GCTCAGGTCGGTAAAAGCAGAGAGATAGCTTGAATGTTGGTTGAAGCAGAGAGAGAGATAGTTTGAATGTTTGGGAGTTTGAGTATTATAGGTTAAAGTAGAGAGAGAGATAGTAATTTGAACGCCCGGGAGTCTGATCATTGTAGTTTGAAGAATTTTAAACTCCAGGGCGTTTGATCACTGTAGCTAAAAGCAGTTTGAATCCTCGAGTGTTTGACTATTGTAGTCTGAAGACCTTTCTTCTAACTCTCATATCCTGTTAAGATAAATATCTCTCGAACTTTAAAAAGATCCATAATATTTTTCCCACTCTGTGATTATCCATAATCCTGAATAATTTATTCATATTTATATCCACTAACCTTGACTGACTTCTGGAAATCGTAATTACTGGCCATACATGGCTGCCTTGATGTATTCTCCAAGTACCTCCATTGTTTTTTGTTTATGTTTAGTCTAAGTCTGTGAACTTTTTTTCTGAGTATCACTGTTATTTTATTTTATTTATCAGCTCAAAAACTATTTATGTACAAAAAGGTTCACAACTGCTGACTTGGGCATAACCTAAATTTGGAATCAACATGAGATTAATATCTCATTGCAAATTTATGTTTAGAAGTTGTTCGGGGCTTAAGACTGACTCGAGTTAGGCTGGAAACTCCTACGTCTTCAGTCTCTGTTAAGCTTGAACTTGAGTTCACTTCAGTTAAGTCAAAGTTATCTCAGTGACTTGAAGATAAAACTTGCCCAAGTTTGAAATGACTTGAGAACTTTACAAGTTAATAACAGATATAACTTGGTTGCATGGGTATGTACACTTAGATACGCCGCAACCGATCCTACAATTGGCATCTTGACGAATACCCACCTCCCCTCCCCCCAGTACCCAATACCCACCCCACAAAACAAGTCAAATTGTTTGTTGGTAGATGCCCAAACGTGTATGGGCAGTAGATGATTATGTATTCCGAGGGGCACGCCATGGGTAGCTGTTGCTGTTGGAAGCTGTTAGATAGGGCCATTAAAGGGCGCTGGGCATGTGTCTTGATATCCAGAGGATGCCCTAGGACACCAGGGACTTCGTAGGACTCCTGAGGGGTCCTAGGAAGCTTTGTAGGATACTTTGTATATAATGGTGTTTTAATTTTTATTTTTGTCTTGGATGTGTGAGAATTTCTCTCCTGCAGATTTTGAGAAATGGTCAGTATTTTTTTTTATATTTCTCTTTATTTGTTTATTATTTTTGTTATTGTCTATGCTCCCATTTTGAATTTTAGATGCAATGTTTTGTAGAGGCTTAATCGGCATGTTCAGATAATAATAATAATAATAATAATAGTAAAAAGTAATTATACTAAACTATGCAATAAATGAAAGACAAAAAAATAATACTGATAACAGCCAGTAACAAATAAATAACTAAAAACACTGAATAATAATAATAATAATAATAATAATAATAATAATATAATAATAATAGAGTAACTTTACTAACCTATGCAATAAATGAAGGACCACAAAAATCAAATAAGAGAATAACCACTACCAAATAAAAAATAAAAAACACTGACAGACGCAATTAACTGACAAAACAAAATCACATTTAAGCGGCACCAGCTTAGCCAGAAATCCTTGAGAACGCAATAAATATATATTTATATCAAAACCCTCTGTCGACGGCAAAGCAATTATTGCTGCTTGATGGGGGTACAAGGGAGTAATTAGGCCCACTGGTACGTAAACAAGAGTACCTGTGTGAGTGGAGAGAGAGAGAGAGAGAGAGAGGGGACCCACCTCCTTGCCTGAAACCTGCTTTATAGCTTTAAAAAGGAAAAAAACTAATCAAACTCCCAATTCTCTGTTGACAATATCCCAATTACCACATCCACCTCTGAGAGAGAGAGAGAGAGAGAGAGAGAGAGAGAGAGAGAGAGAGAGAGAGAGAGAGAGAGAGAGGTGCATCCACACAGGTAAACAAGCTTACCTGTGTGGGAGCACCACCACACCAAGAGTTATGGCTCAGAAGAATGTGGTCCCAAACGAGAACCGGCTTTCGATATCGGCCCCAGCTGTTGTTGTGCCGATTAACATTCAGGACAGAACAACAAAAATCGCTCTAAGAGTCGAATGAAGTGAAGACGAGGGCATTAGAAGGGAGACGGTGTTTTGGCCATGAGGGAGGCAGGATTTTGGTCATTAAAACCTAGTATTTTGGCCATGAGGGGAGCAGGATTTTTGGCCATGAGGGAGGCAGGATTTTTGGCATGAGGGAGGCAGGATTTTTGGCCATGAGGGAGGCACGATTTTTGGCCATGAGGGAGGCACGATTTTGGTCATTAAAACCCAAAATTTTGGCCATGAGGGAGGCCAAGAGGGAGGCAGGATTTTGGTCATTAAAACTCAATATTCTGGCCATGAGGGAGGCAGGATTTTGGTCATTAAAACCCAATATTTTGGCCATGGGGGAGGCAGGATTTTGGTCATTAAAACTCAATATTTTGGCCATGAGGGAGGTAGGATTTTGGTCATTAAAACCCAATATTCTTTGGTGTTTTGGCCATGAGGGGGCCAGGATTTGGGCCATGAGGGAGACAATATTTTGGTCTTTAAAACCCAATATTTTGGCCATGAGGAGGTAGGATTTTGGTTTTGGCCAATATTTTGGCAATGAGGGAGGCACGACTTTGGCCATTAAAACCCAAAATTTTGGCCATGAGGGAGGCAGGATTTTGGCCATGAGGGAAGCAGGATTTTGGTCATTAAAACCCAATATTTTGGTCATGAGGGAGGCAGGATTTTGGCCATGAGAGAGGCAGGACTTTGGCCATGAGAGAAGCAGGATTTTGGCCCTGAGGGAAGCAGGGTTTTGGTCATTAAACCCAATATTTTGGCCATAAGGGAAGCAGGATTTTGGTTATTAAAACCCAATATTTTAGCCATGAGGGAGGCAGGATTTGGAGCATGAGGGAGACAATGTTTTGGTCATTAAAACCGAATATTTTGGCCATGAGGGAGGTAGGATTTTGGCCACGAGGGAGACAATATTTTGGCCATGAGAAAGACTGTTTTGGTCATTAAAACCCAATATTTTGGTCATGAGGGAGGCAGGATTTTGGCCATGAGGGAGGAAGGATTTTGGTCATCAAAAAACATTATTTTGGCCCTGAGAAAGATAGTATTTTGGTCATGAGGGAGACAATATTTTGACCATGAGAAGAGACAGTATTTTGGCCAAGGGAAAGACAGTATTTTGGCAATGAAAAAAAACAGTATCTGGGCCACGAGAAAACCAGTATTATGACCATAATGCAACCAGTATGTTTGTCAAAGATATGAGAGAGCATTCTTAGGAAGAACTTAAGAGCAAGATAAGTGCTTTAGCCCAGGACTTGATAAAATTAAGGCAAGAACGTCAAAAAAAGGAAGTGTTTTAGGCAAGGTCATGAGAGACACGGCGTCTTTGGCAAGTACACAAAAGAGGCAGTGTTTTGGGCAACTTTAGCATAAATCATTTTGGCAAAAACATACAGGTTTGAACGAAGATATAAGTAGTGTTTGGGGCAGAGTATAAAAGATAATATCTCAGAGAGAGAGACAGAGACAGAGACTGACTTTTAAGCAAGGATACAAAAGAGGCAAGTGTTTTGACCAATATAAAATGGATAAGCAGTGTTTTATAACTGAGGCAATCTGATTTTGGCAGGAACCAATTACAGGCAATTTTTAAGGCACAGTTACGAGAGGGACCATATTCGGCTTAGCAGAAACTACCAAAACTACCTTCAACAGAGCAGCAGCTACCCGTCTACCAGTTCCGCATTTAAATCAATATTTAAAGAGAGCAAATTGGTATGCCCCCAACACTTCCTCCTTCTACTACAGAAGGGCCCCTCTTATTTGACCAATATTCAACATCTGTGGTCAAGTATTGCACATCAATATGACCTCATTTTCTCCCCGGCAAAGCCAGTAAAATTCATTGCAAATTCAACTGGACTCGTTTGATTAACAAGCCCACATCCAGATGTCATCTCTCTCTCTCTCTCTCTCTCTCTCTCTCTCTCTCTCTCTCTCTCTCTCTCTCTCTCTCTCTCTCTCTCCTCAAAAACCAGCCTCCTATGGAAGACACTGTCAACAATTTTATTGTTCTGTTTATGGATGAAAAATTTTTTTCTACAATTTCCTTTGAAAAATCTCTCTCTCTCTCTCTCTCTCTCTGCTATAAAGGTTCGTCAATAAAGAGAAATTCTAACTGAATCACCTCTTTTCAAAGCAAGACTTTTTATGCAAACTTACAATAAACTGTTTAAAATATGGGTATATAGGTTTTAAAGTCCTCTCTCTCTCTTTCTCTCTCTCACACAGACGAGACGATTCCCACTCTACCCCACTTAAGCACAATGTACTCAGCCACTCCCCCCCCACTCCCCTGCGGAACCCCACAATCCCAAGGGGACCCAGCTGATCTCCCCTGGGGAAGGCAAGAAAACAATAGTGGTTGCTGACGTCTGAGTTTTCAAGGTCGCAGCAATGAACAGAGCAGTTTAAATGTCACAGACTGGGGAGCTTGGAAATCACGTCACACGATGCGTAGGGAAAACAATGAGAGGATTATTTGTTTGTGATTATGCAAATTGCGTTTACGAAGTTATGTAACTGTTTATTGTACAGTATACATAAAGATTTTAAAGCTTGGAAGGGTGGCTCCCACGAATGGAAGGGACGAGTCAGTGCCTCATTCACACTCCTGCTAAGTCCTGGGAAACTTTCTAAATCACTAGTGGCCTCACACACCTACACAGAGGGCTCACCAGCAGTGTATCAACACCCCCTACACACACACACACACACACACACACACACACACACTACGCCACTCATCTCATTCCCTGAACATTAAAACCCTTTCTTTCTAGCCTAAATACCTATTTAGCTACCACTACCCTCCAAACACATATGCCAAAACATATGCCTCTGCACATGTCATGCATACAAATTAAGCGTGCATTTGCATAGTTTATGCATACGACATGCACATACATACAGGTCGAATCATTTTCCTGTATGTGTGTCCATGCATATTCATGTATACATTTAAGTAATATATGAGTATGTTTACACACGTGTGAGTGTGTATGCATATATGGCACCATGGAAATCAATCATGCATGTGCATGAACGTGCATAGATGCAACGAGAGAGAGAGAGAGAGAGAGAGAGAGAGAGAGAGAGAGAGAGAGAGAGAGAGAGAGAGAGAGAGAGAGAGAGAGAGAGAATTTCAATATAAGAAACTAAACATATAATAATAAAAATTAGGCAAAACGAAATACAGGAAACACTATAACTAGTAAATTCTGGAGAGAGAGAGAGAGAGAGAGAGAGAGAGAGAGAGAGAGAGAGAGAGAGAGAGAGAGAGAGAGAGAGAGAGAGAGTTTCAGTGCAGAAAACTATCCCAGCAACAGTTTACAAAAAAAGAACAGAAATTTAATAAAAACTTAACTAAGTCCTGAGAGAGAGAGAGAGAGAGAGAGAGAGAGAGAGAGAGAGAGAGAGAGAGAGAGAGAGAGAGAGATGGTTAACATCACAGTTCCTAATGAGCTACCGGTTTTAATTGCCCAAACCTGACTGGTAATGAGAGGCAATTACCCGAGTCGAATGGATTTGCCCAACACTGCATGTTGAGCCTGTAATCTCAGACCGAATCTGGTTTGGTACACACAGACCAAAATGTTTAATTGACTCACCTGGTTTTTTTGAGGTGTAATTCACTTGAGGTGTTGGGTTAGATTAACACACACACCTTTACACCTGGTTTTTTCTTGATGTGGTGAATATGCATCTGTAATTCACCTTGAGTTGTTAAACTAGATTAACTGATGGAGAGGTACACTTGTACACCTGCACTTTGTGTTGAATCTATTCCTTGTATCAAATTGAAAACCAAACCTTTTACACCTGTTTGGTTTCCTTGATGTTGCGAAGACGCATCTGTGGATTCACCTTGAGTTGTTAGAAGAGATTGGCTGACTGAATTGTGCATTTGTCTGCACTTGTACACCTGTGTTTTGTGCCGAGTTTGTTCCTTGTAATACCACCTTGAAAATGCATTTGCTTTTATCTAACTTTAGCATCAGCAGTTAACTTATAGATGGACGCTCTTCATACACCTGTTGTTCGTGTTGGCGTCTTGAAAAAACAGATGTTTTCTTTTTGAAGGAATCCTGATACACCTGTCCATGTGAACATTTTGCCTAAGAATCCCTTGAGTGCATTTGTACACCTGTCCTTAGGAAACTTTGCTACAAGACGTCTACCTGTTCTTAATACCCTCAGTTCAATTTACACCTGTTCTTAAATATATATTTCTCAACCACCTTTAAGGAATCCTGATACACCTGTCCATGTGAACATTTTGCCTAAGCATCCCTTGAGTGCATTTGTACACCTGTCCTTAGGAAACTATACTACAAGACGTGTACGGTACCTGTTCTTAAGAACAGGTTTACAAGCATCGTCTGCTCGGGGCAAGCATAAACCAGCCTTGCTTGTCAAGAGACAAAAAAAAAATAAATAAATAAATAAAAACAAAACAAAAAATAGTTACTCAAACTTGACTAACTAGATACGATACGAGATTCTTTGTTCTGGATTCTCTCTCTCTCTCTCTCTCTCTCTCTCTCTCTCGATGTAAACATACGTATACTAGGAACATCAGTAGAGTCAATCTCTCTCTTTCCCTCCCCCTATATGCATAGCAAAAATTCCAATACCGTACATCAGGACTTAAGTAGGGCCGAGAGAGAGAGAGAGAGAGAGAGAGAGAGAGAGAGAGAGAGAGAGAGAGAGAGAGAGAGAGAGACCATTATATAGCAAAATAAAATTGAGTACATTGTCTTAAACAGTGCACAAGAGAGAGAGAGAGAGAGAGAGAGAGAGAGAGAGAGAGAGAGAGAGAGAGAGAGAGAGAGAGAAAGCATCCAACCTGCCAACCACAATTCTCCCATTACGCAACCTGGTTATAAACGCTAAGCAGCAGTATTCAGTGACCTGTGATATTGTGAACTCGTCACAACAGTGAACTGGTCACCATCAAGAACGGTTAGTGGCATCACGCAATTCGATGACGCAATCGTCTCTGGTTCCTCTCGATTACGGCAGAACCTGTCACTCCGAGTGACAGGTGAGGAGCGAGATGATTCGGAGATGATGATATGACGATGATAATCATGATGATAATCATCATAAAAAATGAACACACAAAAACCACTACACATAATGATTCACCCGACACATTATTACTCTGTATTCAAACGCATGTGTCAAACACCTGTCTGACCTAATAAACGAAGCATAACGAGGTCAGACATCTGTCAAGGGACAGGTGTACTCCCATTTCGTGTTGACACGAAAGTATCAGTAACTTTTATGTCAATGTCATTGGGTCAAGTGAGGGAACTGTGAAATATGTCTGGGTATTTTCCAAATCTTCTGGTGCCTACACGAGCCCAATAGCATCTAAATACATACATACATACACACACACATTCTCCTGGTGCCTACACACACACACATACATAGTATACACAGCCAAGCCCAATAGCCAGATTTTAGAAGACTTTTTCTAGGTACGTGATCAGGTAATTTTAAGTTTTACACTTTATGAAGTAGCCTACGGACATCTAAGTAAATGCTCACAATTACAGACCAGTTATCACAATAATTTTACCACATGTTAACAATACAGATATGCCAACACTTACAGACCAGTTTTCACAAGAATTTTACCACATTTTAACAATAAAGGTGTGCCACTGAACACGTTCTTTCTCCTTATGAGTATTCTACAACTGTAAAGTGTTTGGAAACTCTGTGTTCTGTTCTGGTACAGAATACAGATTAGCTACAGGAGCAAATTAAACCCTGTATTGCTTTATAACAGCTCAAAAGTATCCTAAAACTTGTACTTATACGCAAGATACCCCCAAAAGAATACTGTACTGCTTTTTATGATATTATCCCTGTATCCCCAGTCCTGTAACTGTCAAGCTTTTGGAAAATCTACGTTCTGTTCTAGTACAGAATACAGATGAAGCCACGGGAACAAATTAAACCCTGTATCTTCTCGAATATCCTCAAACCCTAAGAATACACTGCTTAGATCAAATCATTTCTGTATCTCCAGTCCTTTGCAGGACTCCACAGACAGCCACTGCAAGCAGGCAATTGCAACCAACGGCTAAAAGATGCTTGCGAGAGAAAGCTGTACTAACGGCGACAGAAAAAAAGTACTGCTAACCGCTGCGGTATATGATAACTGTCTGTAACCGCTGTGTAGCGGTCTTCTGCCGTGAGACCAATTACGTATAGGAACTGCTATCACTTGTTATGGAGGGCATTCAGTTAAGGGTGTATAGTCTTTAACCAAGGGAAAATGTACATACCCTGGCCTGTTTTAAGTGGGGTATCCTATAACGGCCTTAATTTACAGTGGGTATTATCTAAAGCACACCCAGTTAGCGTGGGCATTATATAATGTGAGGTTAATTGCTTGGGGGGAAAAAGGTAGGTCTAGTTTGCATGGGGTATCCTTTAAACTAAGCTTACTGGGGTATCCTATAAATTAGCTTACAGGGGTATCCTACAAATTTAGGCTACATGGGGTACCCTACAAATTAGCTTAAACGAGATATCCTATAAAGAAGCCTAGTTTAGATGTGGGTATCCTATAAACGCGGCCACGTGTCCATGGGACATCCTATAAAAGAATCCTATCACACACGGGATATCCTGTGAAATTAAGATGTGGCATCCTATACAGGCCGCCATGTCTACATGGGATATCCTACAAGCAAACCTACTTTAGAGGTGATATCCTACGATGCAATAAATCACACAGAACCATCCTATAACATAGGTCTATTTGCTGTGGACATCCTAAAATCTAGACCTAGATTGCCATGGGCATCTGGGCATTCAATCCTAAGGGATTTAGTATTCACAGGGCATCGTTATGGAATGTAGGCCTAAAACCTGCTGTCGGATTAGACGTAAAATGTAATTTTTTTTTTTAATTTAAAAAGGTGAATTTTCTTATAGATTTCTAAAAAGAGAGAGAAGATGTAAAATGTAATTTTTTTCTTAGTTAAAAATGGAATTGAATTTTCTTATAGATTTCTACAGCATGAGAGAGAGAGAGAGAGAGAGAGAGAGAGAGAGAGAGAGAGAGAGAGAGAGAGAGAGAGAGAGAGAGAGATGTAAAATGTAATTTTTTCTTAGTTAAAAATGGAATTGAATTTTCTTATAGATTTTTCTACAGCAGAGAGAGAGAGAGAGAGAGAGAGAGAGAGAGAGAGAGAGAGAGAGAGAGAGAGAGAGAGAGAGAGACGTAAAATGTAATTTTTTTCTTAGTTAAAATGGAATTGAATTTTCTTATAGATTTCTAGAAAGAGAGAGAGAATGGTTAAAAATGTAAATTAGGCCTACTTAATATTACGTCTAGTCCAATTAAGTCGAGTTAATGCCCAGAGAGAGAGAGAGAGAGAGAGAGAGAGAGAGAGAGAGAGAGAGAAAGGCCCCAATCATGAAACCCATCTCCCAATTACAGTCAAATTTCATATGCAAATTCGGCCTAACAACTTCGCCCCAAATTAGGCCTACGAATTTTTTTTTTAATTTAATACGCGCAATAAAAACCCCACCAATCATAGGCCTATCGCCCGTAGACCTAAAAAATCATTATAAAATTGATAAAAGATTTGAAATTTGGTTTAAAGGAATTGATGATAAATAATAAATAAATAAACAAATAAATTTGTGAAGCCAAAAATCCCAAGGTTCGAACGAATATAGACCCATCTAAGCCTATAGTCTGTTACTCTCTGTTACTCTCGCTTCTAGAACAAGTAAATAGATAAATGCCTTTAAATTCTGTTAGTAATAAACAAGGAATAAACAATAAACAACAAACAAACAAACAAATAAACAAGATAAACAAATAGGAAGCCAAATATGCCCGGATTCGAACGAAGCCTATTGTCAACCGAATTAGGCCTGTGTCCAAATACTCGTGCTTCCGAAAGAAGCAAAATGGTAAATGGACTGAAATGAAGCGTAAACAAACGAAGAACAAACAACAAACAACGGAAAAACAAACAAACAAACAATAAACGGGGAAGAAATAAGGAGGGAAATTCATTGAACGTTATATTCTCACCTGACAGCTACGCGGACGCTCGACTCGTCTCCCATCTTTGGCTTGTTATATTCCCCCCGGGGGTCAGACAACTAGCGTACGGGTCCACCTGGTGTCTAAGGGCATTCCAAATCTATCTTTCGAGGTCAGTCACGGTTTGGTCAGGTCACCAAGAGAGGTCACACTTGCACATCGCGCGAGCGAGCGAGAGATGTTCACCTAACGAATGCCAACAGCTGACTGAGTTGGTCGTGTAGTGAGTTTGGCTACTTGTTTTCAAACGCTTGGTTTCGAGTTGCCACTTAGTCTATTATTTTATAATAATTATCCCGTTATATCACATAATTATTCATAAATAATCGACTATTTAACAATTTAATAAATTAAAACCGACGTATTTAACACCAAAACAACAAAATTTAACAAGAAAACTACAAAACATTTCCGTTAAATTCAACGCATCGAGCAACTCGAAGATGCTGCTCGGAAATCGCATCTCCAACGCGGACGTACTCTGAGAAACCTGGCGTTGACTGTTTATGTCCGTTATTGAGACCAACTTTAATTTTTATTTTCTCGTAACCAGACGACATTTAAACAGCTCGTGGAGCTTCGTGTCTGGTTTTTGAGTTTTATTATGTTTGAAGAATATAATTATATTATTTTGCATAGGTTAGTTATCTGGTTAATTTATATATTTAGTTTTTCGTAAATTTTTTTTGCGTAAGCCAGTCTGCCATCTTTATATTTGATCCTTTTAAAAATATTATTTATATTTTTAATATTTTCTCTTGTTCTTAAAACCAACAGTGATACCTGACAACCAAATCCCCACCATTCCAACCCATTGCAAGGCTTCTGAATCTCGCAATTGCTTCTGTTTTCCCCCAAACCTTTATATAGACTGTATAAATTCCTTCTAGTCTAGACCCAATTAATTCCCAGATTATGTTCAGGAGTCAGGGTCATGTTTATGATAATTTGTATGTTGATTTAAGCATGCTGTTTTATATCTAATTAATTTAACATTTGTTGTTAATTTAACTGTATATTTTAACCTTTTTTATTATCTAAATTTTAAATGAGCTTAAATTTAGACTCTGTTCATTCTGGACTGTCTTGTATATAAAGTATGGAGTCAATTTCAGCTCAGATCAAACTAACAAGCAATTAAAATATATATACGTATGAATATATTATTATATTATTATTATTATTATTATTATTATTATTATTATTATTATTATTATTATTATTCAGAAGATGAACAGTATTCATATGGAACAAGCCCACCACAGGGGCCACTGACTGAAAATTCAACATTATTATTATTATTATTATTATTATTATTATTATTATTATTATTATTATTATTATTATTATTATTATTATTATTATTACAGAAAGAAGATATATCAGTTATCAGAAAGGAAAAATGAATTAAGAAACGAATAAATAAACAGACAGAAATATACACATTCTCCAGAACTTAATCTCTGTTTAGTCATCATCAGTTCCCTTCTAAATTCTTCTGCTTCGACACAAGGCCACTTCGCCGAGATGCAACCCCTTTTCGTTCCTTTTACTGTACCTCCTTCCACATTCTCTTTCCTCCATCTTACTTTCCTCAACTCTCTCCTAAGAATTGATTCACTGAATGACTTCGTAGGTCCCCAGTGCTTGGTCTTTGGCCTAAAATTCTATTTTCAATTCTAAGCTGGGGCGTTTCCTGACCTTGGTCCTCTATAAGTTTTGGGGATGAGATTGCTAGCCCCATGCTTGTTTAAACCCCTGGAGGCATACACGACAGCTGTCTAGCTATCAGGTACGTAATTTACTGTTTATATCAACAGACTCACAGTCTAAACCTAGAACAGTCTGTGAATGTCTGTACATCTTTCAGAGATTGACAGATCTGTGGTTTCAAACTTGTCTTTCTGTAAGGAAAAATATATTCAGTAAAAGTAGCATTTAATGTTTATTGTATTATTGTATTCATAAACAACAATAAAGAATACAGTAGTTGGATGTATGAATATTTTTTGTATACTGGAGAGCAAAGTTACAGAAATGAATACAGTATTTACATATACAGTAGTATTCTTCTGTCTACAGTCTGACAGGCAAACAGTTTAGACTTATATATATATATATATATATATATATATATATATATATATATATATATATACAGTAATCCCCTCAAATTAGGATCAACACAAAAGCCAATCCTTGTGAGACTTAGGCCTACAAGCCACGGGGCAGGTCTTCAGGAGTTTCGTGACCCCGGACTTCGTCTTGCCGTAACCCGTGTAGTTGCGGCCTTCCCTCCGCGTGGGGAAAGGTCTCGCTGGCCCCTGACCTTGAAATAATTTGGCCCTGCAGGTGTAGCTATCATGGACCATCTGAAAAATGAAGACGGGTGGAGTATGTTACTCTGCGCAAAGTACGATAATGGAGGACTGATTTCGAATACAGAATTTTTGTCAGCGCAAAGGGCCTCCGTGAAATTACTCCAGTTGTTTCTCTCATTTACTTTATTTCCCACAAAGCTCCAATTGCCTCCAACCTCTTATATCCTAGTTCTCTACTAAGTAGGTCTAGGTCTTCCAACTCTTTTGATGCCCACAGGAGCACCAGCTAACACTATCCCTCACTATTCTCCAATGGGTTGTGTGAAGGACATGACATGCCAGTACAGTACTGTCTTCATCTCCAGTGCCACTTCATACAGTACAGTACAGAACAGTACATTACACAGAGTATAATACAGAGCAGTGTACAATACAGTACATTACAGTACAGTATAGTACAGAACAGCACAGTACTATGCAGAAAAACAACAAAGACTACTCACCGTCCTGTTCCTAATCTGAGGCCAGAGGATTCTGCGCAGCAGTCGCTGGTCATAGTCCCACAAATCGTGGTAGGGCTGCGACAACATCAAGGCCCCGTAATGGTAGGCGTTGGCTCTGTCCAGGTGAGTCTGACTGCCCCATAAACCTGGAAATATAATAATAATAGTATTTTACATTGACACAAAGGTCAGAAATATGATAATGATAAAATGTAATGATAACTGGTCTTATGCAGAGATTGTTAGCTTGCTTGTCTTACTAGCAAGAGGAACCAGGTCTAGATTTAGGGCAATAATGGAGCACTATGGCTAAATCTGGCTAAAAACTATTGTACCTTTGTTGACATAAGCAATTTGTACCTGGTAGTCAGGCAACTGTATTGAGTCATAGCCAGGAATGGGAAAAAGGCTTAGGGATTATAGTACAAGACACATCTGTTAAGAAGCAAGGAAGAGTTTTGACCAAATACCGTAACGCTGTCTCACTCTCCGCAACCTTCTGACCTGCCAGAATCTGGCCGTTGTGTAGGGGGTGGTCCCTCATGACGTGATAAGAGGAGTTACTCCGAAGCCACTCCTCCACAGCGGCCGCTTCCCTTGGAAGCACGTAGGAGTCGAGGTCCCGGAACAATGTCGCATCAACGAGTGGATCAAGCAGCGTGAGGAATCTCCACAGTGTGCCCACCTAGAGAGAAATACCTAAATTGGCTTTATGATGCTTTTTTAACATGGAAGGAATATCAATAAAGTTATTTGATGAATGAATAACAACACTGGAACATAAACTAACTTTTTGTTGGTCTCCAAAATCAAACCAAGGTGATGGGAGAGCGGAAACATCGCAGAAGTCCAGAAGTGGGATATCGCAGAATGCCTGACATATTTCCCTCTGACCTTTTTCGTCCTCCGGCCCAACGTTGTGGTAAACGCGCATCACAAAACCTGTAATTGGAAAGATAATAAGATTTTGTAGCAAATTTCAGTGAGTATAACTGTTCACTTGACAACTAGAATATTCTTTGCAAATTATGAAAGTGTTCACACTCAGTTCTAAAGTTTATTTCTTTGAATAACAATGATCAGTGACAAGAGCCTACACTAAGCATGTAGAGACTGATACATGCTTCTTCTACTAAGACATGAAATGAAGAAGTATGAGTGAAATTGGACATGAAGAAGTGAAATACAGGTGCAATACAGTGAAATGAATATCCAACTCCTGATAGCTGTTGCAGGTTGGGTGAACGCAGTACCCCAGATTAGGTTAAGTTCAGTAAGGATTGGTTAAGTAACTCTTTGAATCTGTTTTCTGAATTTTTGTTATTTTAGATTTTATTTCATTACAAATATAAAAATTTATCTAATTTATGTATAAGATACCTGTTTAGGTCTATATTAATGCCATATTCTTCCTTTTACAATTTCAAAATGAACGCGTAGGTCCAGATCGCACACTGTCGTGTTATTTTCAAGTTTATTTGAAAAAAATGTATATAAATAGGTCTATTCTGCACTTAAAACGACCATTTTAATATATAATCCCTCCAAATTCTTCATACTTCTTCATTTCATACTTTAATAGGACCTGTAAATGCTATGAGCACGTTTTGCGCAATATTGCGTAGGCCTAGTATATTCAGCGACTAGTCGTAAACCAGGTATGGCATTTCTTAAGTGTAAATTTGGCATCACATATCACCAGGTTACTTATAGATAATCTGAAGACATCACTTCGATAAATACCCGGGTAATGCCGATGGATTTCAAGGGCGCGGTTCCTCATTTCTGAAAAGTAGCGGTTGTATAGGCCTACGTCGCTCGTGTTGCCAAAGTAGCTGTAGGACACAACCTGGAATAAACAGAGTAAAGAAGGTTAATTAAAATGATTTACCTGATTAATTTTATGTCACTGCAATGGAAGATTAATTCCCTTTTATCAAAACTAGGCCTAGATTTCTTATAGACATTAGACAGACTAAAAACTTTGGTTTGATTCCTAAGGGAAACCATAGACCTACCATTTATAGAAAGCTAGATAAATTAATAGATGTTTATTACATCTGTAGGCCTTCACAAAAGAAAAATGCCCCAAAAAATGTATTTGTAATTACTTTTTGTTTGGGGCCACGAGCCGTGGCGTGGTCACTGCACGAGCTGATCATTTGCACAGTCCGACTCATTGCCATATGATGTTCAGCTGAATATCTGGATTTGGAAAGAATATAATGATTAATAATATAAAGAACAGTTTAAAATCAACAGGGAACTTGGAAACTGGATTTATGAACATAAAAATGCATCATTATTCAATATTATTTCATATTTATGCAATAAATATGCTGCAGTCAAACATAAATAGATAATTTTGATAAATATTAAAGTATATTTCACTTTAAACACATCCATTTAATACTTCGTACCTCCTGAGAACGACATATTTCTTGTCTTGTTTATTTCGTCCTAATTTTCTAGAGCAGTTGCATCCCGGGAGGCTGTATGACGTCACAGATAAACCACCATCTTCTTCTTTAACTCCCGTAGAGGAATCATGGTCAATGTTTACAGTTTCATTTTCAGTTTCAATAGCTTTGGCTGTTTCAGTTGGCGTTTCGGGGACCCCTGTAATAATATAGTAATGATTGAACTTTATATTATTACAATGAATGAAATTAAATTGTACAATAAAGTGTAAGAAATATTTAAAATTAAAATTTTATAATTGGCTAATTTTGGTATTTATAAGTTCCACATATTAATTTGAGTAAATGAATAATATAAATAATGATATAGATTTAAAATACTGTGCAATATGATAAATAAAATAGCATATATATATATATATATATATACTGTTTATATATATATATATATATATATATATATATATATATATATATATATATATATATATATATATATATATATATATTAATTCTTATTCTCTTACCTACACTAACGGGATATATTTTATAAAACAAATCATCATAGACTTCTTCCAGCCTCTCAAGATAATTCATTATATGTGAATTTCTCTTCACAATATCGAAAAATCTCTGCGTTTTCATTTTACTGATTTTGTTGACATTAGTTGGCGCCATGCCACTGATATTTTCCAAAAGAGTAGATACTGTTTCTGATTTTTTATTTTCAAAATTTGTTACTGGGCTTTTTAAGTAAGGCTGATACCTCACTCGTGGGGAAGCTTTGTTTTGTTTATAGTATAAATTAAGCAAAAACACAATGCTTATTATGACGTAAGTAATGAAAACCACCCTTTTTCGACAAGGCATCTTTTGAAAGCTATAAACTAAGATGTCTATGTAACATCAATTTCCAGACAGTTGTTTACACCAAAAACACCACAAAGTCACTTATAAAATATATGATTTATCCTTAAAACATCTCAATATCATTATTTCCCTTCCAATAATCCAGTTATTTGCAAGATTTCTGCTTTGCTGAAGACATTTTCAGAGGTGAATCCACACTTGTCACTGCTTAGTTGAACACTGCAATGGCGGGTGGGACCGTTCGTTGCGGTCTCATGGGACTTACGCTAATGCGCATGACAATTTTGCATGATTTTCTCTCTTAAAGAAAAACAAAATAGCATGTTTTATGCAATTTATTAAATTTTTATTAAGATTAATATGAATTTAATGCCTAGATTCCTTTTAAATGAATATTTAATTAGTAAAGTTTGTGAAAATTACGAGAGAACCAAACCATGTTCCTTCCCAGACAAATGGTTTCGTAAGACTGAATTAAAAACTTATTAGCAATTTTTATCAATGCCAATTGAGTCGACTGCATCCAAATTTCCACTTTTAACATTATAAAACTCCTACGTACGTCTGGAAGCACCGCCAGGCAATGTGGGCCAAATGCGAGGCAATTTTCGTGTGACTGAGCCATTAGTCACTGACGTTGGTCTAGGAACCGTGAATCCTATAACGGTCAAACCAGAGGAACGCTAATTTTTAGACAGACTGAGCGGTGGAAGACTGTAATTTTGTCTGTCTAACTGTCTGTATTTTTGCCTGTATGTCTGTCTCTTAAGTGATGACAGAACTGGCATTAGTTTCTTCAGTACAATAGGTCTAGGGTCTTGGCAGATTTCTTAAGATATATTTTAAATTTCCGATTTGTATTTTCCTACGTTTGTTTATGTAATAGTTTTTTTATCGTTTATCACTGAATAAATAATGTATTTTAAGGATATTATGGTATAAATTTACATAGAAAATTTATATAGACATTTACGGTCTGTAGTAGATGATGGTAGGCCTCCTGTCTAAAAATGTAGAATATTGATAAAAACATCACGTAAAAGACATAGGAAATACCATTAACTCTATCTATAAACAATTTTTTAGTAAATAAAAAGAGCAAATATACTCTCAATCAATAATTACTGATATAAATATTGAAAATTATTTTAAAACCCGGGGAATATATAGTATATGATATAGGCATATTGCCTAAAAACGTGCATATAGAACATGTAAAAGACAGCCATAATACAAATAATTCCCTATAAAAACAAAACTTCAATATATACCAATTAAAATTCTAGAGTAAATCAATAATTAAAGCTGAGAATATAATGAAAATTACCATCTTAAACCCCGAAGACATTTGATGAGAATCCTAGCTCCTAAAACTATGCATGCATCGCAGGTAACAGACAGCCATAATACCCATAATTCCCTATAAAAACAAAATCCCAATACATAAAATTTGAAATTACAGACTAAATTAATAACTAAATATAAAAATCTCATAAAAATGATCAATTTCCAAACCCCGAACGCCTCCGGTGTGATGACGTCACGCGGAAAGGCCGCCATTGTAAACAACCCCTCAAGGGAGAAGATCTGGTTCGTGCCACGAAATCGCCATTACTTTTTACGACATTTCGTGGGATTTTGATGCTTTTTGAAGTGGAGGATTGTTCTGAGAGGTGAGTATTGTATATATGTGGACATATACACCGGTTTTCGTGTCATATAACGTTGTTTTAGTGTCAAATGAGATTGACGGATTTCGGGTCAGATTGGGTCAGCCTCAGACGAAGGGTATCTTATTTTAATGATAATTTTTAATAATTTATATGATTAATCATCTATTTTTGGCATAAAATTGATAATTGAAGTATTGTAGGTAAGCCAGGCATGTATTATAGCCACTACCTCGAAATTAGTTAGGGTGGGGTATGGTTCGTACATGACGTCACTAAGGGTAGGGCACTCACGGACCCCCCCTCCCGTTCAGTAACCCCCAATTAAAAGGGTCGAATACCCTCTAAATGGGTACGACGTAACCTGAATTTGTCGCGTAGCCTAGGTCGGTATTCCCAAAGAATGAGGGGGCGTGCCCCCCCCCAAACAAGGGGCGTGGCCCCCCCCCCAACCTACCTCCAACCTTCATGGCTTTGCCCTAGGACGCCATGTGGTTCCCGGCTGGTCTGGTTCTTTGTCGCCCGTTGACCTCGCGGTATTATTTTACTTGAATGCCACGACTCAAGAATGGAGGTTTGGCGCCGTGCTTGTAAGTCTCCTTAATAAACTTGATATAAAAAGCATAATAAGATCTATCACAAATTTACGACACGACGTTGGAGTTTCTGTGCCGTACTTGCTGGATTCCTCAGTATTCCTTTTACAAAAATCATACTAAAATCTATGACTAGATATTAGAGTTTTATGCCATGCTTGTAAATCTCCTTGATATATTTAATATGAAAATCATACCAATTTCTGTTGCAAATTTACGTTTATCGAGATATTTACCGTCTTTTGTGTGTGTTTTAACTTGTTACTCAGGAATAACACGTTGATGTTAAGCTTTTCGTAAGTTATGGATTTATATTTCCAGGCATTCTGTTGTTGAACATGGATAGCAAAAGCATTCGTTCAGAAGGCGCGCGGATGATTGGGGGTTCGGACCGAGTGAGCAGCGCAGACCTGGCAAGTGAAAAGAAGCACAGCGCTTCCTCGCCTTCGTCGAAGCCCGAGTCATCCACTAGTCATGAAGGTTCTTCCTGTGGGAGTGGGAAACACAGTTCCCATGGCAGCAGGTCAAAGTCTTACGACTTTGCCAGTTGGAAGAAAGTCAGCCCCTACAACGAGAGCAAGAGAGTTGGCGCCCACTACAGCCGGTCAAGTCCTGACAGTTCCACCAATCACAAGAGGGCGAAGAAGATCCTTGACCGGAAGTCATGGGAAGCGGTGTCCAACAAGGGACTCCCAGGTCATCAAGTAAATGACTCTGTGACAAAAGGACCGACGAAGCAAGATGCAGTCAGCCGGAAGGACCAGATTATTACGAAAGCAGAGAGGAAGAAGAGAGGATTGCGCGCTGCCAAGGCGTCAGCAAAAAATACATCTCCCGTATGTCAAGAAGCGTTGTTAGAAAATGCTAGTGCGACTTTTGGGGACACCTTTACCTCCTCAGATAATGGTGTCTTTGAAAGCACATTTGACTGCCCTTCAAGGAAACCCTTCAACGTGCAAGAAAAATTAACTTCTGAGGTACGTATTCATACATGGTTGTGTATTACAAATTTCTTTCGTATATAAGTATTTTGTAACTTTGAATACATGACTCTTAATTCCCTTCCTTTGATAATAATGATCTAAAAATATTAATTTTGGATGAAAACTTTCTGCTAATTAGTAAGCATGGTGGTTATACTTAATTTTTTTCCAGCAGATAATCAACATTTTAAATATAAATCAGAGTTGAGTGAATAGATGATCTATGTCAGGCAATAAGTATATCATTTTCATAAGTTACAGTACTTATTCCATGGACCTGTATAACTGCTACAGAATTACTACAAAAAGTAACACAATCGTAGAGTAACAACAAGCTAACAGCTGCTCTGTGATTTAATGAATGACAAGAGATAAATGTTTTCATTAATTTATGTACACAATTGCAGAAGCATATTCTACATTGGAAAATCATGGTACAGTGTGATAGGTTACCTATACAGTGAGTTACCAACATTAATGTAAAATTATAGTGCTATTGTATTTTGTTGCAAGGTTTTAATCCTAAACATTTATTATACTAACTTCTTTCAGGACCAGAGCAGAGACGGAACGGAACTGGACTTCAATGTCGAAGTATTCTCTGGAGACGAGACAGACTCCAGAGATTTTGGTAGCTCTAGTAGTTTGGTTTTGGAGACTCCTGTCAAGCCTACAGTAGATGCAGGTGCTAAATTTCGTGGTAGTTTTTGTCAGTGTGAGGCTAGACTCTCCTCTCCTGGGTTTGTCATGTCGTCTGACAGTGCCGAAACACTCGGGACATTCATGGAGTTGAGGAAGCCGGTTCCCCTTACCCCCAGAAATTACTGCAACAATACCCAAAGTATCTTTTGGATGGCTTGTGACGATGACGTTTCGTTTGGTTCCATATCATCGGGGATTAGTCAAGAAGGTGTTCCAGATAGGTCTTTGGGAAAGCGATCACATCTCAGTGATCCATCAAGTGTTCTTGGCAGCCCAAGGCTGAACAACAAATCTGATGTAGCTGAGAGTATAGATGATGACAGTATTAACAAGCTCTCAGTTATGCAAAAGAATCGCAGTGATTCTGAGTTGATGACAGGGTTTTGGGGCTACTGGGACCGCACGAGCCGCAAGGATCGGGAACAGAGAGACGGTTGCAAATCGCCCAGTGCTGTAGTCAGCCCAAGCTCACACGACAATGAGGAGTGCAACGAGAATGTTGGACCGAACGCTGAAGATACCTGGGCCACTGAGTCACAGAAACAACCTACCACGGGAAAGACTCCCACAGAAATCAAGAGGGAGACTTCCCGGATGCAAATAGAATACATAAAGTCTGTGCTTCGGAGCGATGGTACCTCCAGATCTCCGTCAGAAGAGGGAAAAATGACATCTTCAAAATGTAACCAAACCTTCCCTGGAGCTACTCTGAAGCCTCTGCAGAGACTGGAACACAGCACGCCGTTGTCTGAGAAAGATGACGGCAGTTTTAAGAGTTTCAAGAGGAGTCTGTCCTTCGAGAAGGTGTCTCCCATTTCTTCCAGGAAGCACGAAAAATGTAGGAAGGGGCGTCGGTCGAATGAAAGCAAAGTCCTCTCTCCCAAAGGCTTTTCGAGCAAAATGGAGTGGAAACCGATTCAGAGTTTCAGATTTAGTGAGGACGCTAACAGGACCAGCTCATCAACCATGGTAATTCTTACTCGTGACCCTAATTTCTCTGTGTTTGTACAAACAGCCAACTTTTTCTTAAGTCTGCCATTTAACCGATTTTTAGAAGAAATTGGAGATGGAAGTTGGTGCATCTGCCCTGATGTCCTATTTAGGTTTTAGTAAAAGAGGATTATATTTACGAAAGTAGAATTTTAATGAATTTTGAATATGTCTTTGCTCGGTACTGAACGCAGACAGCTACCTTTTTCAGTTTGTCGTCTCAGAATGCCTATGTCTGTGTTCCCGTAGGGTAGGGAGAGTGCCTTCAGTGCACCTCATGCGTTGCACTGTAGGCATAACTTAAGGTTCTTTGCAGTGCCTCTTCAGCCCACAGCTGTAACCCCTTTCGTTCCTTTTACTGTAACTCCTGTCATATTCTCTTCCATCATATTTTCCACCCTCTTCTAACAGTTATTTCAAAATGCAACTGCGAGGTTTTCCTCTTGTTACACCTTTCAAACCCTTTTAGTTTCCCTTTTAGTGCTGTATAACCTTATAGGTCCCAGTGCTTGGCTTTGGACCTAAATTTTATATCCTATTTTTGTCTCAGTGTTAGAATCAGTTTTCAGTGTCACTGCTGTTTCTGAGACGTTCCGGACTTAATTTATTCTTTAGTGAAAACGGGAAACTCCTAAAATTGTCTTGGTACTTTGCATGTGTAAAATCCGAGATCATATTAATCAAATGGGCTCTGATGTCAGTGTTTTTTTTCTTCCAGCCAGCTTACAACGAAGCCCTGATAAAAAAAGACTTCTCGCCCGGTTTCATAGACAGCCACTGCCACCTGGACTTCTTGTTTACCCGCACCAATCACACAGGGTCCCTCGCGAGCTACCGCCTGAAATGCGAAAACAGAGAAGCTTTTCCCGCCTCGTTTGAGGGCTGCGTGGCCGTGTTCTGTGATCCGAGGACTTTCCAGAGGGTAGGAACTTATTTATCATCCTGTTGCACCTTTAAAACCTTTTTCACTCTCAATTTCTCTTTCAGCGCTGAACGACCTCGTGGGTCCGTGCTTTTGGGGTTTGGGCTAAATGTTATATATTTCATTCCACTCGCAGTCTGTCTACATTGCAGATATTGACATATCTTGATCCGTGATTTTTTGTATTTTATGCCGTAGATATCGTGGTGGGAAGAAATAATCTCCGAGGCCAACATTTGGGGTGCTTTCGGCTGCCACCCGCACTTCGTCAGCAGATTTTCCGAGTCGGAAGTAGGCTTCCTGAGGCACGCCATTCAGAACGAAAATGTCGTAGCTTTGGGGGAGATAGGACTCGATTACTCGGACAGGTGAGTCAAATTGTCTCTCTGAAAAATCGCATGAGAATTCAGTGTTTAATATGTTGAAAATAGGGAACTTATCAGTAGCTAATGAAATTGAATTATCGCTTATCTCTCTCTTCCTGGTCAGTACCTGTACCACTCACGGTAGGCTTAGTATGACGCCCTATAGATGGGATAAAGGTTTTGCTTAGCTCATTGCCTTTGAATTTCCATTAGCTCACTTTGGCGTGTTCCCATTTTATTAGCGTCGTCTTCTGCCAATTCTAATGTCATGCTTAAAAATGTCCTTTAGGTTAACCATTCGAGAACCTAAAATGTTGACTTGATATTATACTGAATTTTTATATGACTTACCAACCAATTACATAGCTCCTAGCTTCCTGCCACGGCAGCCCAAAAATTCAAATTTCGCGGTGGCGATACCATCGCTAGTTTAGGTGACAGGGACCCGCCCACTATCGGGACCGACAGGTACAACTCAGCAGGAAACTTCAATTCGTTTTCTGCCGGCTCCCGATCAACATCGGTGGTTTGTGTGGATTTTTGTTCCAGTTGTGGTGAAGTATTCAGATTTTCCGTGGCTTATCTGTTCGTCATTCTGTTAGCTTTGGTTAAAACAATTTCTAATTGATTCAGCAAGTCAGACTCCAGCTCTTCTAGTGTTTGGTACTGCACCGAAGGTTGCAAGATTAGGCTAGTTAAGATTACTTATGATTCTCACACTAAGTGTATCAAATGTAAGGGGAAGGAGTGTCATAAGGAGGTTACATATTCAGAATGTCAGGATTGGGGTGATCAACAGTGGAAGGTTTTTAAATCTCATTCAGACAGTCTTGATAGAGATAGAAGGAGCAAGGCGGCCCTCAGAGCTGGAAAAAGAGCTAGTACAGAGATGGACGTCAGGGCTCAGACGAATTGAAGTCTCCTGCCGAGTTGTACCTATCGGTCCCGGTAGTGGGCGGGTGCTAGTTTATTTTATTCAGTAAGACCAGGAACGCTAGAGAAAATTCTAAATAATTACGAGATTAAGCCATTGCATATAAGGGTCCCGGCAACTGTCTAAACCCAATGACACGAGAATCTTTGTTGCAGGAACAACGAGTGTCCCTCCCTACAAAAGGAAGTGTTTCGCAAGCAGCTGATGATCGCTCTGGAATACAAAAAGCCCATCGTTATCCACTGCCGAGATGCCCACAGAGATTGTATCAACATTCTCAAAGAGGTACGTCTTCGTAATTTCTTCTCTTTGGGGGTGGGAGAGTGTCGTCAGCACACCTCGCGCAGTGCACTGTACTTACTAGCTGCAACCCCTTTCATTCCTTTTACTGTACCTCCGTTCATATTACCTTCCTTCCGTCTTGCTATCCACCGTCTCCTAACAATTATCTCATAGTGCAACTGCAAGGTTTCCCTCCTTTTACACCTTTCAAACCTTTTTACTTCCAGTTTACCTTTCAGAGCTGAATGACCGCATAGGTCCCAGTACTTGGCCTTGGGCCTAAATTCTATTTCTGCTGTGTTCTTTGTGATTTCTTGTTTATTGATTTTATAACAAAAAATCCAACTGAATCATAATATTATTGCTGTGCAGAAGATGCAAAAAGCATTAGATTTTGATAACATCATGTATGATTTTGGGGCCAAGTTAGTCAGTCTCCTCTTGTTAATAAATATTTGAATTAGAATTTTGGTCCAAAAAGGCCTTTTGGAGATGAAAAATATGCTATACTTTTTTGAACTGAGTCCAATTTAAGTTTGAAAGATATTGCCTTATTGATTACATTAGTTGAAATTACCAAATGTTTGCTAGAATTTTGCGTTCACTGCAAAAAGGGGAACATTGATATACAATGACATACCTATTAAATTGCAGAACATTTCCATTTTTGTTGGTCAGTAACTGTAAACATTAAATGAAATTATATAAAGGAGATTGCATTTGAACGAGCCTTCATTTAAAAGCATTATTTTATATTGTAACTTACTGTAATTTTGCTAAATTGTTCTTCTCTGAGCCTGTCGACATAAATCTGAATTTATGAAAGCCATATCTCATTTTTGGGTACTGTATTGTGAAGTTGTATCCCTGTTACAGTAGGTTTTCATCTTTTGTATGACTGTATAAATGGTAGAATGTCCTTTTGTAGAAATGATTGAGTGGTTCCAAGGTTAGCGCATAATGGCAGACCTCATGTATTGTTTATGTAAATGTAATCTATTGTACCATTTATAGTAAGTCGTCATACAGTCTCTTTCTCTGCCTTCATTGTTTATTATCTATTCCTTTTCCTTCAGTTTATGGTCTCCTTTCCTTCTACCAAATTCTTCCCAATTCCCAATCTTTCCTTTTTTTTTTCCGTGCGCACGTTTCCTGGGAATGTTGTCGCCCGGTTTTCCCACGTTCCCAAAGTAGGGAAGGACTGGGTTTTCATTTAGCTATTTTTTGACTCTGAATTTCAGAGTGTGGGAGGGAGGTGGTTGGAAGGTGGGGGGGTGTCCCCTCCCTCTATTTTTTTGGTGGGTGGAGGATTTTTTTTGGGGGTGGAGGAGTGGAAAAGTTAAATATCAAGATTCTTTTGTGTGAAGTGTGGTTGATATATATGTGCGTAGTTTTTGTCCTGGTATCTTCTCTCTCTCTCTCTCTCTCTCTCTCTCTCTCTCTCTCTCTCTCTCTCTCTCTCTCTTATTCCATCTTGTCTGTAAACCTCTTCTATATATGCTAATATACTTAGCTGTAAGGATATATAGTTTAGAAAAAAGTTGAAATACGGTAAATATTGACAGAAGATTTTGAGGCACTGATAGAAATAATTCCCATAAGGTTTTTCCTTTCATTATTTTCTTCTTTCGTGTATAGATAGATTAATGATAGGTGGGGTGGCCCATGGATTCAGAAGATAATCTTTAACGCCAAGTTGACTAAGGATGATTCATGATCCTCCCTTGAATCAAATGATGTGTGAAGTCGACTTTAGCTTAGCTGAAAATTATGTGGCATTCTCGTTAGCTGTTCGATAACTTAAAATTTTCATGTGTAGGCCAAACTAGAGGGTCTTTGTTACGTATCAGAAGGCCAGACTCCCAAAGGATTTAGTAAATTTAGCGGCAACTTTCCAAGACAGAAATGTTCTGTAAATCTCTGTTAGTGACAGAAGAGCTATTTCTTTAGAGAATGTTCTGTATCTATTTCAGTGACAGAAAAAAGCTCTAAATTTTTCAGGTGGTACCCAAGGATCACCTGATTCATCGCCACTGCTTCACCGACAGTTTGGAAGAAGCGGAGGAGTGGCTGAATACCTTCTCCAACTCCTACCTGGGCTTCACCGGATTGATCTTGCAGTCGAACAAGAGGGCGAGACTGGTGCGGGAAGTAGTGCAACACGTTCCTCTCGACAGAATTTTGCTGGAAACGGACGCTCCTTACTTCCGTCCTTTTACGGTGAGTCTGGTTTTACTTTTAAAAATCGGTTCTTTATATTACAGTAAGTTTTCTACATATCTTGTTAAGTCAAGGACAATTCTGCAATTAATATTTAGGAATTGAGTGGTATTCAATGGCTACACTGTGATTTTATGTTCATTCAAGTATCATTCAGTTCTGGTATGGGTGGCAGAGTAGTGCTCGACTCTGTTAGCTTGTGAAAGTTATATAGAAGGTCAATATATAATACATTAAGACACTTCTTGGAACAGTTCTGTGGGACAGATTTACCAATCGTGTGGATGTGGATGTTTGTCACCACGTTATCTAGGACAACTTTAGATTCTCCTTGTAAGGAGTTAGTGCCATCAGTGTACCTCACGCGGTGCGCTGTAGGCATAACTTGACGGTTCTTTGCGGCTTCCCTTCAGCTCCTAGCTGCAACCCCTTTCATTCCTTTTACTGTACCTCTGTTCATATTCCCTTTCTTCCAACTTACTTTCCTCAACCCTCTCCTCACAATCTTTCCATCTCGCAGGTGCGAAGTTTTCATCCTGTTGCAACGTTCAAACCTTTTTACTTTTGATTTACCGATTGCCCTTTCAGTGCTGAATGACCTCTCAAGTCCCATACATTGGCCTTTGGCCTGAATTTTATATTTCATAAAAAAATTCAGGCCGAATGCCAAGTGCTGGAACCTACGAGGTCATTCAGCGCTAAAAGGGGAATTGTGAGTAAAAGGTTTGAAACATTTAACAGGGGAGAACCTCAAAGTAGTTGCACTATAAAACAATTGTCAGGAGAGGGTGGAAGGTAAGAAGGAAGAAAGAGAATATGAACAGAGGTACAGTAAAAGGAATGGAAGAGGTTGCAGCTAGTTGCCCGAGGGGCGCTGCAAAAAACTAATATGGAGTCCAACTTTAGGTTTCTAAAAGGTGAGGATAATTTGGTCTCCACTTTATTTCTTCATACCGTTTCTTACAGCCCTTACAAATGCAGTCAGCCTAGGTTTTTGCCTAACGAGGGAATTTTTAACAGTGTCACAGTACAGTCTAACCTTGCAAAATTTCCCTTACAGTCTGGCCTGTCGCATCCAGGCATGGCCATACACGTTGCTGCCGAGATCGCGGACATAAAGGGACTTGGCCTCCAAGAGGTTCTTCAGTTCACGAGGGAGAACACTTTCAAGATGTACAGGATTTGAACGCGAGGCCAGGGTGCGCTGGGTAAAGTATCGCTGTTGAATGAGGATGACGAACATCGAGTGTATCGTCACGGCCACCATGTAATATTTTGAAGGGAAAGGAAACATGTAAAGTCCCCTTTTAGAGTGAAAGGCATTTACTTGCCACAGAAGAGACTTGTTAAACATCACAAGTTATTTTACTGAATATCGTCAGTAACCGATGCACGGTTTCATTTTGACTGGGGAGTCCTCTTGTTCAAATGGCTAGTATTGTGCAATAGCAGCATTACATTGCTCAGGTTTCTTTTAAAAGGAAGGGAATGTCAAGTGGTTTTTAATCTTGAATATCAAAGGGGAGTTTCTGTTGGTAATTAGCTGAACTGTATGTTTTGTAAAATGTAATACAAAGGTTTGACTTAACAGTTATTAGATAGAAAGATTATTTTTCCATGCTCAGTTGAGTTCATTTGTCGCAAGGTACGTCACGTCATCTTTTATCATGTCGGGAGACACATTATCATGTTTAAGACGGCATTGTGTCTCGATCCCATTTTTGATTTCTAGTGAGAAGTGTCATTATATTTCCTTCATTCTTATCCTCATGTTTTTAAGTACTTGCTAAACTTGGAAACGTAACCACCACATCACTTTCTGTATGAGAAGTATACCCGGAGGAAATAGGTTTCAAGAAAATATTTTAAATGGTTGCTCAAATTCAACTTCTGTACTGTCAGTCAAAAAAATGCAAAGCTGAAAGACAAAAACATTAGAAACATTGATTTGTATTTTGGGAAATTAACTTGAAAGTAAAAGTTACCAACAATACTTTATCGCGCACTTTTATATTTTCCTTCTCTGGTAAGCTGTTCTGATTTTGTTTTGACAACCTGACTGACCAGGAGGGTCTGTAGTTGTGATTTGATAAGGAACTTCCATCGAAACCTTTTTCTAAGGACGACTGTAGTTGAAGTTATCAGTTGGCAAGAGATGCTAGTTTATGTGCTAATGCTGAATAAAATTGCTATCTCAATTGCATTCAGTTTTAGTTTATTTTGTTTGTTCAATAATATTAAGAAGCATGTCAGCCTAACAAATCCAAGCTTATCAGACATTGTCACTGATCAGTTACTACATTACGATAGCATTTTTCCAAAAGTTCCTTTTAGAAATAGTGAATTTCACAAACAAATTTCATAAATTGATTGATATATGCAAAATTCAGGTTAGCTTAGGCTAGAAATGACAAGGAAATCATGTTTACTGTGGAATATCTTGCGTGTCGTAAGTGTACGCTATATTATAGGGTCTCTGTTAATTACTAGATTTATCAGAAAACCAGACCCTTGAACCATTTGAAGGTATGACAGTTGTTTTTAAAATATGCAAGCTGATTAAGGCAATAATCATTCTTTCAGTTCTGAATTTATTTAGAGGAACTGTAGGCCTGTATTAGCAGTTAGTATAATCTTTCAAGATTTATGCTAATAAAAATGAAGGGTAGAAATTAACAGTACTATAAAAAACTCATTTATTGGTCAGGCAACTTCAAAATTTCCACATAAATATGCAAGACACAGTGAGCCCTTTGTAATTACATTACAATAAGATTACATACTAGAAATTACATATAGCTTACAGTCAACCATTTTGTAAAGTGTACATGAAAACAAAATAGATCAACATTTACAAATACATCTCGAGATTATACATTTCTCTAGCACACGAGTATACAAAGTAACTTTCGCACGTAAAATACAGGTATCGAACGTGCTTCTAGGCAGAAGACTGGCAGTAACTCTTCGTGTCCAAAATCTTCTTCCCGCACATAGCACATATCCCCTTCTTGTAGGCACACCCCTGGCAGAAGTTGGAACCTGCCTGGTGAACCTTTGTTCTGCAAATCCGGCATTCTACGAACTTTGTCTGAAAAAAAAGAGACGTCGCAAATGTTCATTTTTACAAATCTGTTCAGCAAATCTTGCATTTTAGAACCTTAGGCAAAGAGAAATGGCTCTGGCTTGCAGACATTTATTATTTTTACAAATCTGTTCTGCAAATCTTGCATTTTAGAACCTTAGGCAAAGAGAAATGGCTCTGGCTTGCAGACATTTATTATTTTTACAGATCTGTTCTGCAAATCTTGCATTTTAGAACCTTAGGCTAAAAGAAATGGCTCTGGCTTGCAAACATTCACTAGAGTACATTGTATTTTTTAAAGCCAAGTTACACTTCTATTAATTTATACTTATATTAATTTTAAAACTGACAGGTGTATGATTTTAAAGACACCTTTTTGTAGCCATTACCTCGTGGAATAAAGAAAAATGGGCCTTATAAGACTAGGAATCGAACAAGCTGATAGTTGTCATATGAAAGATGAAGACTAAGCTAGATTTTATCATATACAGTCAAATCTAAAACAGTCTGAAACTTTTGTGACCAAATCTTTAACGGTTCAAACAATTTTTCAAACATAGCGACTGGTAAGAAATCTAAACTCTTCATGTTTATCAACATTCTAGACACAAAATACTGTCAATGTACCATTTGGGAGACATTATGGTATGGGGTTAGACATGTCTTATTTGAGAACGGATGGGACAGTGTTCACACTATGTCCCTTGTACATTTAACTTTTTGAATGCTTCTTGAACATTGTGCGAGACTTATCTCTTCTCATACTGAGCAACATTCATTTACCTGGCTTTTCTCAAACCAGTTTCCTTCCTGACTTAAGTCTACCTGACGACCATCTTACTTTTGCTAAGTGGTTTGATAATCCAGATACTCACAGTGTAGGGATTGAAGCGGTTTTTCTTACTGGTGAGGAGTTTGTTTTCATTGATCTTCCGTCCACCTCCTTCGACTGTGTTGTTGGCACCGGCTTTCCAGGTGTCTGGGGTGATAACCTGTGAAGTTTTTATGAATGAGATTACAGGGAATGATGTAGACATCAAACTATTTACAAAAATCATGGTAAAGTATTTGATTACTGGGAACAATGTATATCAAAGTATTTACAAAAATTGTGGTAAAATTTTTAGATTACAGGGAACAATGTACATCATCAAAGTATTTACAAAGATTGTGGTAAAATTTTTAGATTACAGGGAACAATGTACATCATCAAAGTATTTACAAAGATCGTGGTAAAATTTTTAGATTACAGGGAACAATGTACATCATCAAAGTATTTACAAAAATCGTGGTAAAATTTTTAGATTACAGGGAACAATGTACATCAAAGTATTTACAAAGATCGTGGTAAAATTTTTAGATTACTGGGAACAATGTATATCAAACTGTTTAAAAAAAATTGTGGTAAAATTTTTAGACTACAGGGAAGGACAATTTCAAAGTAACTAATTTTTCACAAATAAGGTTCCAGGGAACAAAGCATTCCAAATTACCGCAAAAAACAATCATGTTGACAAAAAATGTATAGATTACTGTTAATTAACTCCAGAAATTTCCTTTGAAATTACAGTATTTCATGGAATACACTGTTTACAGTGCTGGTACACTGAAATTCAGAAGTATTAAAACGGATATGGTTTATGTTAATGATGAATTGATACCATAGTCAAGACTCGTATGAGTTATCAAATACCTAAAAACATTCAATGCTGCTGAAATTGAGAGCTTTGTATGGGGTAGGCCAAAACAAGCAAGAATTGTAATATTTTCACATATATTCTTTGTCTTCAAATTTTAGTCAAGGAAAAACAAGGCACTATAGATTGTATGTGTACACAGGTACTGTAATAATAACACACATTACGAGCAATGAGTACATTAACTTGAAATGCCCCAATACTGTAATCTGTATATATCACTCAATTTATATAACGAAGACAAAGAAGTGACCTCAAAAAACCTACAAAAAAAAAAAAAAAAAAATTAAATACCAAAAATTAAAAGGGTTAAAAAATATGAAAATAATAATATACTAGGAATGCAAAAAATTAAATAGGGTAATAAGTACATTATATATATAATTAATAAGCCTGGAATGCAGCAAATTAAATGGATTAATATAAAGTTAATAAGTATACCAGGAATGCAAAAAATGAAATAGCTTAATAAATATATAAATAAATATACCAGAAATGCAAAAAAATGAAATAGGCCAAAAATAATAAAATAGGAAGGCAGAAAATTACATTAGAGAATTGATAACTGAACCAGGAATGCAAATAAAGAATGGAATATGATAATAAACATGTAATTAATAAACTTCTGGAGACAGAAGGAACAGCTATAACCTAATTAACGTATAATTTGACCTGCGCTGACTGGCCGTGATCTACTATGGGGGGGGGGGTCTGGGATATACAGCAATACCCATGCGGCTTATAATAAGCGAACTTTGGGGATAGTTAAGGATGCCTGTGCTACATCAGGTTAGGATGGGTAGATATCGCAGCAGTCTGCCGTCGGGCACTTATGCTGATATACCCAAAGTTAGGCTAGGTCATAACTGATCATGAAATATGTTTTAATGTTAAAATTTAAATTAAAATAATTAAATATTGGTGTTTATAAAGAAATATGGCAAAGAATAATAATAATAATAATGATAATTCGAGATGCAGGGGGGAGACCACATGGTACGCACATTACCCAAACCAACCTAACCTAAGCAGCCTTAACTAGTTATAGCATTTTAACCTTAAATAATGATAATAATCAAGATGAAAATAATAAAATAGATTAATTTCATAATACTTAACCAACCATTACTTCTATAGACCCGAATTATAGACATTAATTAATTAATAGAAAATTGCATAAAGGTTACGCTGCGCACCCCTAAACCTATGCTCGATTCCCTTTCCCAAAATGACCCCATGGGCCAATTAACCGCTCCCTTACCTTTCCCAGCTTCTTTTGACACTTTTCGCAGACCATTTTGATGGAAAGTGGAGGATAATGGACGATAATTAAGCTAAATTCGCCTCAAATGTCGACCCCTACGGAATGCCTGGCTCCAAAAAACGTAAACAGCTGATTTTGTTTATTTCGTAAATTGGATGGATTTAATGGAATTTTTTATTGTAAAAAATTCATATTAATTGGTAAAATGTTTTTAGTATGTTTTAATAGACAAAATAGGTGCATAAATGTTATATATAAACAATCGTAGATTGTCGGAAATGTTTTAGGCTCGTTGTACCTGCGGCCTTGATAATAGTCTTCTTCTTTCATTGAGGGTTGGTCGACTTGGACTCTGTTATCTTTCGGTTTATTTTCATAAAATATCTAAATTTAAATACGTGTATCACCTAATAAATGCTTATTTTCATTTAATATATATGTTTTTAAACTGTATAAGTTTTAAGTACTTGTTTCCTTCAATATAATTTGATTTTCGTTTTTTACATCCCAAAGATGCAGGTAAATTCCTACATAACTGTCATATGGCGTCGGAATCTTACATATTTTCCTAAAATAATAAAATGATTTATTATTATAATGGTTAATTAACTGTTAAGGACAGTTCAAATATAACTGGATGCCTACATGCGAAATTGGGAACGTCATAAGGAAAAAATGGCCAGAAATGATCATATCAAGGAGATAAGTCTACGTGAATCTGTGAAAATGACAGATGTAATATGTAATTGGTAATAATTGACAATGAATTAATATACAGATAAACAAAATCTAAAATAATGAATAAGTTTAAACTTTGGTAATATGAAAAAAAACACTATAATCTTACGTTGGTTCTGATTATCAACATTCAAATTTTGAGATCAGATTTCGTCTGAAATTAAAGTTCATATGAAAAATAGCAATAAAGCTTTAATTAGACCAAATTAAATACGTATCTAAAGTTACAATTCATTTAAAAAATATTTAGAAACCCCTTTAAAAACAGAGTTAAATAACTAAAATCATTTCAAAACCTTGGCATTCAATTTTTAGATTAAAAATACTGGTATTTAAGATTTCACTCGGCGTAGAGATTAACAATAAGTAATGATATTCAATCTGGATATTTAAAAACCATAAAAATAATAAAAAAATTTAAGATTTAAAATCGTATCCGCATCTAACATTTATACGAGATCTGTGTCCGAGGACGGTGACGGGGCCTTGGGGAGGGAGGGAGGGGAGGGGGTAATGTATACGTCAATGACAGTAGTGACTCAACATCCGGAGAGGACGGACGCGCACCACCCCAGCTGCCAACCAGGAAGGACGCCGTGCTTTTGGGACAGAACAGAACCCGTCGACGGAAGATGACAGACGACCGGACGGGCTGAGGAAGAAAGCGACGAGGGAAAGAATTCGCGGAGTTGATTCCCGGGGAAGAAAGGGAAGAAAATATGGCTCCTCTCGCCCTGCTGAAGGTGGCCACTCTCATCTGTCTGTCCCGGAAGGTATAACAACAATTCGGTTTTTTTTTTTTTTTTGGGGAAGGGGGGGGGAGGGGGCCGGGTGGGGTGAGGGGGAGAGGGAGAGGGGAGAGAGAGAGAGAGAGGGAGGGGAGGGGAAGAAGGGGGGCCGCTATAATTGACATGTACAATATTGTCGTTGTTTATTTGTTTTGTTTTTGTTTACGTGTGTGAAATTGAGAGAGAGAGAGAGAGAGAGAGAGAGAGAGAGAGGGGACGGATTGAGGAAGTGTATAGCATATAATCTGACGTTTCCATTGTTTTGTTTGTGTTTGAATTTCGTGTGAAATTGAGAGAGAGAGAGAGAGAGAGAGAGAGAGAGAGAGAGAGAGAGATAGGGGATGGATTGAGGAAGTGTATAGCATATAATGAGACGTATCCATTATTGTTGTTTATTTGTTTTTTCTTTTACACGTGTGAAATTGAGAGAGAGAGAGAGAGAGAGAGAGAGAGTTTCCTTTGTATTTGCATTTATATTTTAACCTTTTTTATTAATAAATATATATGATTTACTTTATTTTATACACATTATAAATATTTTAATCTTTTTTATTAAATAAATATGTATGATTTAATTATTATTAGTATGATTGACATTTTTATTATTGATTGACATTTTTAATTAAATATATATGATTTAATTTTTATTAAATATATATATATATGATTTAAATCTTATTAATGTATCTTGAATTACCTCTAAGCTCCCGAGATGGTTAGGCTATGCCCGTCTCCGTCGGGCGCAGCCTAGGTCGCGTTAGGTTAGGCTTTCGAGGGGCCGAAGCGACTCGGTGGCGTAGCCTAACTTGTATTAGGTTAGGCGTTTCGGTCGCCTGGCGTTTTCTTTGTGTACGAAGCGAGTTTCTGGCCTAGCCTAACTTCTTGTGGTTTTTGAGTAGCCTAACTTCCAGCCAAGGATATCAGACTTGGTCCTGGGTGTTAGACTTTGACGTAATATTTTCCTCGATGTGTTGAAAGAAGCCTTCGATTTGCGCTTTAGTAAATAGACATTAAAATTAGTAAAATCGATGATTACCCCAGAGGCCTGATTCTTGCCAATCGCAGAGTGAGATATTCACTGTCTTTTGGTAATGTTTATGATATTTAGTATCTTTTTTATATGTTTTTACATTCCACCTCAAAGGGCTGGCATTCAATATGCGTAGTCGAGGGGCCGCGGTAGTAGTCTGCAATTATACCTTGAAATTTTCCACCGTACGGCAAGAATTGGGCAAAAATTTGATTATAACAGACCACCCCAATTCTGGAGAGCATGTCTTTGCATATTTTAGCTGCAGAATGACTGCAAAAATCACATAAGCTACAGTAGGCTATACAATGCCTAATCATCATCGTCATAAACGATTTTTACATTAGTTTTTCCCCTCATGGGGTAGCCCAGACATGAAATGGCTTCCATGCAAAGTCTTCTGTCCTGTGAACATCCTGTCTGAGATCTTTTTAAGTCAAGGTCTTTGTCCATCGTCTTTTTTCTTGATTTCTTAGGTCTTTGATACGTCTTCGTACTGCCACTTCCAAATCTCATGGTTATCAGACCACCTGTTCCTTGTCGTTTCTCATCACTTGAGATTTCGATCTGTTTTCGAGCCTTCCGATACCTCATCTCTCTGCCAGTGCCTCATTCGTGATACAATCTTCCCACCTTGCGTAGGTTGTGAAATTTGGCATTGTTTGGTCACATATTTTCAGAGGTTCTTCTCCTTGTAAGTGTTCATGTTTCTGCACCTTCGAGTGTGTACCACTTGAAGCTGCATAAGTGTTTGCCAAGGTTGCAGAATATTGCAGGCTAGGTTATTTTGAATATGCTTTATACTGTGTTATGCTTTGTTAGTTTTTTGCAGGACAGTACATATCTTATGTACCTGTTGTCTGTTTATGCCTAGGTTGTAAAATGTTGTAGGCTGGGTTATTTGAAACTTCTTGCATATTAATTTTCCAAGTTTATATTTAGCCAAGACACATGGCTTTAATTTTTCATTAATACTTTTTTATGAGTGATTGGGAAGTAGGCTCAGCAAAGTCTACTGCAACATTACCCTTGCAACACATGCCTAGGCTAGGATCCCGAGTTGCTCGGAAATTGCTGTGTTACATCTGTCGGCGTCTAAAGCACACCAATTTTATCAAGACCAGATTGATGGAAAAATGTCTGATCCTGCTGAAATATTGGACCAGACTACAGGAGTATTCCTGTGGTGACCTGGAAATGACAGTGAACTTACTAACAAGTGTCATAACAGAACACTTTCTCTTGGGCTGTCATGTAAAATAGGTCTTGCTGGGGTCTTCTGCCAAAGTGTGAGCAAGGTAGACCGCATAGCCTAATTTGCATGAATGTCTTACTAATAGTTTCGTGAACATACCACCTAATGCCTATTAGAGTTGTGGGTTGGTTGGAAGGTGTCAAAATGGTGAATTTCATACTCTGATGGAATTAATCACATTTGTTTTGGCACTTAGCGGCCTTTTCCATAGTCCTCGGGCCGTAATCTCATCCACTGAGCATAAAGGGAAGCTTAGGCTAATCAATCTGTTCTTGTTTATCGAGCCATTTTTGTAATTTGGGATGTTAATGTAATACCATACGGTACAGCTGTAGCCAATTGCTGGTTTCCAGTTTCAAGCTCGTCTTCCTAAAAGTCAACAAATTATGCCCCATTTTAGCTACTTTCTACTGCTCATGACTGAGACATCAGCTGGGCAGGTGTCTCGGTGCAAAACGCAGACGTTTATGCGAATGATATTTGTTTTCATTTGAGTGGAGAGACGAAAACAAGCATTTACAAACATCTGTTTTGCCAGTCAAGACTGAGAAATCAAGTAGGTAGGGTTGACACCAGAGTTCTTTTGAGTGTCGTGAGAAGTGTCTTCCTGCTTCTTTCGTAGACTCCCAGGACGTCTAGTTCTGCTATCAGAGGCTACAGGATCTGTGTTAATCTTCCTCTGGGATTGTATTTATGAATCCCTTGGAATAAGGTTCATTTTTCTGTCCTGTTCAATAATCCTTTCGCTTCTGTAGATGGTTAAGCTTACAAGACAATGGTTTCTTTAAGTACGAATGTCATATTGGAGTATTGTAAACGTAGTATATTGCACTACATAAAAACCCTCTCCAATTGGACCATACTAAATGAAGGTTAAAATTGCTTGCTTAACTTCAGTGAGATCTCAGATTCCTAAGGGTAGCAGGATCGTATTACTAAAAGCCTACCTGGTTACCATTTTGAACCAAAACACAAGGCTATTTTCGACAATGGTTTGTACTTATAAAACATAAAAATTGTTTTAAAAGTGATTCATGTACAGGTGACAAGCGTAAACTCAAGTAAATTTGAATTGAAGGCTGCAAAGAACTAACTTATTACTTGGAAGGAAGTTTAATTATAGTAGAAGCCCTAAAATTTCTTTAAAAATTATTTATGTACAGGTAATGGGCATAAACTGAAATAAATTTGAACTGAAGGTTGCAAATAACTGACACACCACTTGGAAGGAAGGTTAATTATGAGAGAAGTCTAATCATAACAGTTTCTCTGTGGAACGTACATACACATTATACGCTGTATTTTTCACAGAGAAATATTCACAAATTCCTGTATTTTCATATAATTTTTGTGACTAAATGCTTTTTTTATGAAAAAACCATTAAAATGTTCAGATCTAATGTTTTTAGAGTTTTTTTTTTGTTGTTTGAACTATCAAAATAGGCAGTTATAAGTGTTTTTAGAGGATGTCAAGTATTCGCGGATTTTAGCATCCGCGAATATCTGGGGTCGACAGTACACTATATCTCAGCGAAGTGCCGTCATCAACGCTAATATTATATCTGTCATTCCAGGTAGCAGCTCATTATTGTGAGTGGAATCTCTGCGGTGGGGAACAGTATTGCTGCGGAGATAACCTTTGCTGTGATTACGTGTATGGTTTGTGGTACTTTTGGTAAGTCTTGGATTTCGTTTTCATCAGCATATTATGTTTTGTTAAGAATTTATTGTTATACTGTTTCTCTTATTCAGAAGTGCTTTAAGTAGTCAGTAAGACAAAATGTCTTTTAATAGTGCAAAAGGAAAAAAAGTAAATAGCTAAAATGTTTGACGATAATCGTTGCAAATTGGTTTTAAATAAACCATTCTTGCAACGTGTATCCAATGCAATTACGACTTCCAGCGTTGTCTTCACTGCACACACACTGTAATGTACTGCGTCGTATATCATAGGCATTTTCAGGTTACCTCATACTTCTGCATTATCCACAGTGTAAAGGAGTGTACTTCTATCTGTATACATTGCATATCCGGTCAGTCTGTCCAGAATTGAAAAAATTCAGTATCTGCAAAATTTCCGAAATTGAGATATGCCACCTATTGGGCTCGTGAAACACGAACACACAACTTACTGCAGTTTCAGAATGATTCTTCAATGCTTTCCACGAGTATTTAGGGGGTCCCATTTGCAGTATCTGCAAAATCAGTAGTAAGACAAGGGATTATCTACCATTTTTCTCATTTTTGTATTGTTGCAGACACTGCAGTCTTCCATTTTAGGGAAGCATTGTCAGTCATTGAAACCCCTGTCTGATAAGTTTTCCAGACTGATTAATATTTCACTAGGTAAGAATAGGGAACTTTTTGTGAGACATCGTATGATGATAAGCGGACATCATTGTACAGTATTACAGGTACACTGTAATGACCTTTTGTCAGCCTCTAACAATTGCTACAGAAAACGGTGTAATCTGGTGCCGGATAGATGCTATAGAAAGCCTCTAGTTCTGAGGCATCCATGTGGTAACTCGTGCGTCGATCTCGGCTTTTTACTTTGTCCGTTCCTCCTTGTCTCTTCCCACCGAGCTGTCCAACGTCTCTAACTTACTATGCTCCAGTTTTGACATCTCGTTGAAGAGCAAGTGAGCAACATCTGTGACGATCTAGAAGTGGTACTCAGTTACTCAATGGGTCTCTGTGGAAGGATAATAATCAATAATATTTTTAGCCCATTTTCATATTAGGAAATGTATAGGTTCTTAAAAGCCTCGATGGTTAGGTCGGTCGAGCAGCAGCCTCGGACTTCATAGAGGTCTGTGGCGTGGGTTCAAATCCGCAGCCGACCGGTCAGAGAGGCGGACACTTTGCTATCTGTGTAGACACCCTGGGATTATGTACGTAATCAATGGGTAGGTTTGGTGAAAGCAAATGGGTGTTACGGACTAATACACACACAAACAAAGCCACTCCAACATCTTCTAAAAACATTACAGACACCTCACACGTCTCGAACTGTCGGCCTAACCGCTCAGCTCTCCTCGCTGCTGGGAGAAAGGGAGGTGGAGATTTGGCACGATACATGCACACATGCGCTACTGGGGTCTAAGCGATGTCAGGCAGGGCAGCCGATCGAGGCTACGGTCCACCCCAACGCCAAATCAAAGTCCTTCGAAAGAAGGCACCGTGCTTACCCCATATAAAAGATGGGAGAAAGCTCGTTAAACGAAGAAGTATAGGTTCTTAAAACAAATCAAAGTCCTTCGAAAGAAGGTACCGTGCTTACCCCATATAAAAAATGGGAAAAAGCTCGTTAAACGAAGAAGTATAGGTTCTTAAAACAAATCAAAGTCCTTCGAAAGAAGGTACCGTGCTTACCCCATATAAAAAATGGGAAAAAGCTCGTTAAACGAAGAAGAAGTATAGGTTCTTAGTCACTAGTCAGTGCATGTTGTACACTGAATGAATCAGAAGTGAACTGCTTCTGGCAGTGAGAATAACATTTACCTGTACGTAAGTTCACCCTTCTAATTTCTTTATATCTTCCAGGGTCGGCGTGCTGTTCTTAGTGCTGCTTCTCTCTGCGTGCGGCGGACTGTTCCGCTACTACTACAGACGCTGGACAGCCGAAGGGGGCGGCCCTCCGTACGTACCTTTCCCAGCTTACTCCTCTCTTCCGACGCACATCTCCAGCCAGGATCCCCTCTTTCAGGTAACTTAGTGTTTTGCGTCGATTTCCGTTCACTTCTTTGAGACGGGGAATGTCTGTTGACAGTGGCAACATAAGAGGTTTGTTTGTAATCCATTTGTGCGAAAACTTTGAATAACTCACTTCACAGCGAACGTAAAGACATTTAAATTACCTTCCTGGTTCAAATAAGGTTTAAGGCTGCTTAATATTCATCATACATTGTGTTTCATTTCTGAGTTTATTTATTGCCTCTTTCATTTCAAGTATTTGATGTATTTTGGCGTTTCATTAATTTATTACTTTCAAATAAACTTGAGATAAAATCTTTTAACATGGGTCCCACTTCCTGCTGGTCATGTGCTTGTAGAAATTTTAAGAGGCTGGAACCTTGCTCTAAAATTCTATATCCTTCAGTGTATCAGACATTTCTCATCATTGGTTTATGCTTAATCATTGTTTATTTGGTCACATTTATTCATTTATATTCCTCTGTATTTTAATGTTCTTGTCCTACCTTGCGTTTTCTCCAAGGTATGGCCACGCTGTACCATGGGAGGTTGCTTTTCATATTAATGATTTTTTTGGCTTGCCCAACATTTTGGATAAGTTCGTAATTACTGTAGAGATGTATGTAATTTCCAGGATAGATAATTCTTGTTTAATTCTTGTTTAGAAATTCCTCACGACTGATTCCTGGCTCTGAAGTAGTCAGCCGTAGAGTTCATAAACCTTAACCATAATTCTTCATGCTGCTGAAACCTGTTGTGTCATTCGTAGACTGAAAAGGTTTTGTGGATTCAGATAGTCCTGATACCTGTATAAGCAATACTTTATTTCATTTTGTATTTGTGAGTTTTTCTCTGCATATATTTTTCATTCATTTGCTTTTTCATGACAGAAATGTCCTCGTCTCCACTCAAAAACCCAAACGACCATAATGTTAACCTTTAAAATCTTTTTACGCTTAAATTTTCTTCCAGCACAGAATGACCTCATAAGTTCCAGTGCTTTGAATTTGCCCTAAATTTTCCATTCCATTCCACTCTTATAGGGTCTTTGTAGCTTATCAGAAGCCCAGATGCACAGTGCATCTAGTAAGTTAAGGGGCAACTATACTAATAATAACCGTAAACAATGTATTCTTACTTTTCAGATGCGCTATATAACGTTTCTAATCTTTCCTTTGTAACGACAGGTTACTGAAGATGGAGTGAAGCCTGACTTGTGAATTTTCTCGCAACCGCTGTGGTCTTCCTGTGTGATCTCATGAGTACCTTAATTCCCTGGAGTTGAGGCAAGGCGGCATTAAATGGTAAAAGCAGGTGCATTGAACAGAACACTGTGAAAAGCCTTTGTAGGCATCTAATTGCATCTGATTGGAAGCTTTTATTTTTTTGTTTGTTTGTCTCTGTGAAGTTCTAAGAATCTGAAGTGTATTTTAAGGTATTCCATTTGGAAATTATTTTATCGGGTATTTGGTTGAAAATTCTACTTGAGTTCATTACCAGGTTGTTCGAGAAGTTCGAGCGTACGCATCCAGAACATTTACTCACGAGAACCTGCGTATCTTAAGGCAGACGTGATAATCATAGCAAGTGTGTATTTTGGGAGTTGCTTACGATACTCTGAGTGTAGGATGTGTCGTATATTTTAAGTCTGCATTTTGAATGCTTAGCAATTACTCTGTACCTAAGGTAATGCATATGATAAATATTATTTTGCTTTCAGCCACGGCTCAATTCTTAAACTTGCGTAAGTAGCATACGTTTGGTTGTGTGGAAAAATCAGCGTGTTTTTATTCCCGAGGAAAGGTGGCGAGATTGACTCTTTATTCAACCACTTTTAGGCACATGAATTTTAAGTGCAGTAAGATTTTAACGAGATTATTTCCACGCCCATTTACTAAAATATAATTTATGGTTATGTCTGTTAATAGCAGTCTGTCTCACCGATTGGTTTTTTTTGTGTTCAGGCCATCGTCTTGCGGTGCTTTTATGCCGAGATCTATTTCAGATGTCGAAAGAAACATCGTACTTTATAGCTTACCGTTGTAGCTCTTACTCTGTGGTAGCTACAACACACTCCGGACAGGACTCAAGAACCATAGCTGACTAATAGTTAGCGATCTTTCACTCTACGTGGATGTGGCAGGAATCTCAATTGATGGTCGCGTTCAAATCGCCCACAAAACTGTCGTGTAAATCCACTTTTCCCAAGGTTGTGTCCACTGTCAAAATCGGTCTTTTCCCCACATACAAAAAATCTTGGTTTGTAAGTTTGTGCAAAAACAGAAGCTGCGAAGTGGGGTCCTATAGCCGGGATACAGTTTTTAATAGTTATCCAACTAAGGTATGAGAGTTGCGGGTTATAGAGAAGTTTGAGGGTCGATTGTAGTGTTTTTTTGACTTGATGGCGAACATCCACAACCGATATCACAACCTTCCACCTTGCTTCTGAATGGCTGATAGATTTGGATTGTAACCTGCAGCGTGTGGTGATCAGCACGAGCTTCTGGGAGTCAAGGTGACCTCCGGTGATACTGGCTGCGAAAATTTCCCGTCGGCTTAAGAAAACAGACCGTAGACGACTTCATTTGTTTTCCTGGAAGTTCCCCTAATGCCCCATTTCACACGCTACTTTCTGCGACAGAGGGGCCTACCATTTTGTCTTGTAAAAGTGCCAAAACATGTACATGCAACACAGGCATCACGCTAAACATTCTGACAAGGATTCATCGCTGTGTAATGTCCGTTGAGGCAAGTTTGACGGTCAAGTCACAGGTTCATTATACTTCGGATGCCTGCGAGTGAAGACAAAGATACGACTCGGTAATCTTTGAAGAACACTTCAGCGGTGGTTGTGACTTATTTTCCTTCTCGTCAGGAGTTACCTGACACTTGTGAGTCTAGGGTTTAAGGGTAAACGTGTTCTTTTGGGACTATCGTTGAAAATGCAACCGAGTTTTATACGTAGTCTTTCCCCTTTAGTGAGTCGGTACAGAATATACTTTCAGGATGTAGATTTAGAGGTATCAGTGCATTGACAAATTCTATATCTGTGTGAGGATTCCGTTTGTATTTATGAGGAAGCGTTTATTATTCATGTGTTCAGAAGTGAGAGCATTGTTTCTTGCGTACGTCGTAAGTCGAGCGGTTGTTATTGGATTTGTTTTTTCAGTTCTGTTAAGCTTAGCTGTATTATTTTAGTATTTAGGGACATATATATATATATAACTACCTTTGGTTCCAGTTAGGTGGGAACGTTCCACGTTCTCCAGTTTGGCTGGTTACCTGCCTATATTTGTAACAAATCAGTTGATCAAATTTTAGTCTTCTCCCCGTAGGGGGGGCTAGTGCCGTCAGCGTACCGCACACGGTGCACCGTAGGCATTGCTCGAGGTTCTTTGCAGCGTCCCCTCAGCCCCTAGCTGCAACCCCTTTCATTCCTTTCGCTCTACCTCCGTTCATATTTTCTTCCATCCTACTTCCACCCTCTCCTAGCAATTATCTCAACATTATTTTCAGTGCCGGCCAAGATTTTATATTCCAGTTTATAGTAACATTCTGTCGACAAGACTCCTGTCGCACTGATCGCGAATAATCATCCGGCGTGTAGCTATCGTTTAATCTTGGCCCTTTTCTTTACGCTAGGACGAAAACTGTGAATATGACAGATGCATATTTGATAGCATAAATAATATAGACAGTGTCTGGTAAACCTATATCAGTCTAGTAAGGCAGTTTGTATCAAATAGGAAACTGGTGTTACATTAGTTACGATTAAGTGTACAGTAGAACAAAAGTACGAACGATAGCGACGTAAGTGGAGTGACGTGACGGTATTAGAATTGCATAATTGGTGTTTGTAACCTGCTACGAGTGTAGACACAGTCTTCCTTGTAACTCCAACCGTAGACAATCTATTCATTTCGAGACCTGCGTGCGCGCTTCACGATGCAATGACGTTTGTCTTTTTGTTGTAACGCGTTTGAATTTTTCCTTTTTAGGTTTGTCGATTGTAATAGGGATGTGCAATGGGTCAGTTTGGTTTTCTCATGTCGATGGTATTGTTACGAAGGACCTGTCTCACGTTTCATGACTGTGAATCGGGTAAAAATATTGTAGCTTCTTTTTCCTTTAATTTGGGTACTCGCAAAATCCAGCAAGATAATGAGGTGTATTGAAGATTTTAACTTTTGGAGTCATTTGCTAAGAGTTTTTATCATCTTGTTTCTTTCTAAGCTTTAATGAAAGTGATCATTAATCTTTATCAGTCCTTATACTGTAATTATTGTATACTTAATCCCTTGTGAGTCAGATGGCCCAATGTCTAGATGATCTTCTGTACGTTATAATAAGGAGGGCCTAATGTTTTTTAATTTATGCATTTCATGTAGCCTTTGAAAATTGATTATGGTCATACGTAGAGCTTCAGATGAATCTGGTCCCAAAGGAATTCTAATTTGGAGGTAATAATTATATTTCTTCATGAAAAGGTGGCCAGAATTCTTCACAATTCGGTAACTTCATGAGCTAATTATCCTGAAATTTAAATTTTTACAGAAAAGCTACTTACGAAGGCCGTTTCAAATTACGAGTACAGTACATCAAGGTTTATGTGCAATCCCACGTCCTTACGGATTTTAAGTTTTATTTTTCGTTTCTTGGTTCCTTGAGTTCTTTCAAGTTTTCTCGTTACTGTGACCACTTTAACTCACGAGGAATGCTGGGTCTTGAAAGGTGTTCATTATGAATCTGGGGACTATTGCAATTGCATAATTTACAGGCATTATTTTCCAGGGTTTCATGTTTACAAATCGATACTTGAGCTGGTCTACATTGCCCCAAACAAATTTGAAATCGGGGGCGTTCCGTAGAATTACGAACAAATAGGCATAAGATTCCAAATTTTCTTTGGTACTTGCAAACATTCTGATTATACACAACATTCACGAAGTTCTGTGTTAGTTAAAAAAAAAAAAAAAGTCTGTGATACTGATTTTAAGTTGAGTTTGTAAGAAAGAAAATTGTAAGGTTGCGTTAGACTTTTAAAACACGGAGGAGTGTGTGAGCATGGGGTAGTTTCGTTGTCTTTTTAACTCTCTTGAGTTGCGTCTGAGCGACTTGGAGTTTTATCTTGGAGGCAACTCTCGGTATTAGTTTCTGTACAGTAGAACGTATCGTCCTTGAAGTAATCACAGAGTGTGTATCGTTTCGTTATTGGCAGCTCGATGCAAATTGACGGTTCTTTAGTGATTTGAAGTCTCATATTTTGGTAACGTGTCATTTCGGTCGACAGAGCATCGACAGAAAACGTTCGTCCGTTGGCCGGGCATTAAGGCACATACTTGCCGCTGATGCATAGGCCTACGTTGTCGCGGCATTAAAATTTCGTACAGGCCTACGGCGTCGCGGCCGTAAAGTCCGTAAAGTTTCAGATGTTGGATCCCGTGTTTTACGACGCAAAAAAAAGTATAACAGGCCTTGCAAATCATTAAAAAAAAAGTCGAGAAAAGAAAAAAAAACAGTATTGTCGTTTTATTTCGCGAGAGAATTCGTGACGCAGCGTCTTTACGATAGCCTTTGGTTGTTCCTCCATAATCTCATTACTATATATTCCATATTTTTTATAAGATCACGATTTCCAAAATGCAAAAATATAAATGTTTACAGTGCATGTATATATAATTTTATAAATATAAATATATATATTGCAATCTGTTGGCTCAAAATTATAAATGGGAGTTTGAATAAACATTTATAATATATATATAGTTCGTCTTTCAAGCAGCCTAATGTGTTAGTGGTATATTGCGAACTTTTATTGTACCTCCTTTCATATTCTCTTGCACTGTCAATTTCTGTTCCAGCACTGAATGACCTCATAGGTCCCAGTGCTTGGCGTTTGGCCTAAATTCTATATTCAGACTTTTTTTAATAATTTCAAAGGAAATATTGACCATGTAATGTTAATTTGGATATATGTAAATTTCTTTTATTGCTGTAAGTGAAGCATAAGTTGTCTGGGGAATGAAGGCTGATATAGACCTCTGGATTCTTTAAACCAGCCCAGACACACTAACTGGTAATACCTGTAAAATAAAAGCAAATAGTTAAGAAACATGTGAAAAATCTGCCCCGGTTTCTTCGGCGCAATCGAGTTCTCTGTACAGCGTATATCGAGGCCACTGAAAATAGAAATATCTTAGTTTGTCTCGGTATAATGCTGTATGAGCCACGGCCCATGAAACTTTAACCACGGCCCGGTGGTGGCCTTTCCTATATCGTTGTCAAAAGCACGATCATGGCTAACTTTAACATTAAATAAAATAAAAACTACTGGGGCTAGAGGGCTGTAATTTGGTATGTTTGATGATTGGAGGGTGGATGATCAACATATCAATTTGCAGCCCTCTAGCCTCAGTAGTTTGTGAGACCTGAGGGCGGACGGAAAAAAGTGCGGACGGACAAATCTGCCGCAATAGTTTTCTCTTACGCAAAACTAAAATTACCGTACAGAAATCATTAAAAAACATTACATAAGGTTACTTTAAGAACATAGGCTAAGTTTGTTTAAGTTTCTTAAGCAAACTATTACCCGAGGTACTTAATGTCTTGGTTCAGGCGACATCACCTGCATAATTTTACCTGTAATTAACAGCGCTATTTAATATCGACCTTGTTTTATAAATATAGATGAGAGTTTCGTTAAGAATTGACATGGAACATTTTATGACAAGTTTTTTAACATTAAAATTGGTAAGATAGAGATAAATCATACAAAGATTAAAATCAAGCAATTGAGGTGAACGACGCCATTGAAAACCTAAAAAAAAAAAAATAGAGCCTAAAACATTAGGCCTAAATAAACCTCCATTTAGAATCTAGGTTAATTTAATATACCAATGAGACAATCTACCAATAATTCATATATATATGTAGATGAGATAATGATGGAAGTGAGACGGAGATGAGAAATGAGAATGGAGATGAAAGTGGATAATTGAGAGATATAAAAAAAAAAACTCGAAAGATATAAATGGCAGAGTTTTTCAAGGACCAAAATTGGTCTAATTTTTGTGGTAATATAAATAGGCTTAAATCTAATCTATTTGAAGGATTTTTCAATATAAAAACTTAGATTTTATATTAAAGTTTATTAATTTTATATTTTTATTCCCAAATTTACTTCGGGAGTTCATTAACGAGTCATTTGTATAAGGGGGCAAAAGACGTTCTGAATGAACCCCGTTTTCTAACTCGCGATTTAATATAGACAAGTTTACCATAAAATAGTAATAAATTCACGTTTTCTATAAAAATTATTTTACAAATAAAGAAAACTAGAAAATAAACCTTAATGGGTAACTCTGTTAAATCTCTATTCGTTGTCTTTTCACCAAAAATTAATAGAAATACCGATATAATTAATCCTAGATTTATTTATAGTGAATAAATATATACATTAATATGCAATATTTCTGTCATATAAGTAATCGAATCAACTTAAAGCCTATTTAGGCTTTTATATCAGTTAATGAAGAATTTACCTTCGATGTAGTCACCTGTTGGTTAAGCCAAAACAAAGGTAGCTCATTTTTAGAATTTAAATAATTCTACTAATTCAAACCGACATACTTAAAACTATGAATTATTAATGAAATATAACTATATATTAAGTAATAAATATAATATTAGGAATCTTAGATATATAAATAAATATATATTTAATTTAATTATACAGATCACTTTTGAAAGGTGTCTAGACTATTGTCACGTGACGACATGTTGACACTGAACTTCCCTGGGTGTTCGGATTTCTCGACGACTATGTGATTGACCCAATGATTTAATACTAGTAATGCGTTTAAAACCAAGAATAAATGATGATTTACATTTTAATATAATAAAAACTCTAATTAAAATAAAAATAGTGGCGTAATTCTGGTTTAAATCGTCTAAAATGGTAATAAACTTAATAGATAATCTCTATAGGTTTCGAACACAGCTACCCGACCGTAGAGCCCGTCCATTGCAAATGTCTCTCTTGAGTTTGTGAAGTGATTTAATTCATTTACTCATTTATTATCAACGAATTTAAGCTGATAAATAAGTAAGTACATAACTATTTTACTTATTGTTATTTAAGTAACGAAATTAAGTCGAATACTTCCATAATAAGTAATAAGCAGGGGTGGGTTTAACCATTAAGCAAAATAAGCAGTGCTTGGGCCATCAAGGGAAGGGTCCACAACAGAAATTTTCCACAGCACGAATTTACCGTGGTCCACGGGCCATAATACGTTGCAATTACTGCAAATGGTGCAGCTGGACCAGGATCCACGAAAAAAGGGCCCCCCCACATTAAATGAAAGAATTACATTCAGATACACACTGTGGAACAGCTTCCCAGAGGATGTGCAATTGGAACTTCTTCAGAAGTTCAAGCGAAGGTGCTATGTATTGCTACCCTAATGCCATTCTCCTTGCCTTTGAGTACATTTTTATCTATTTAATTTATTAATTAATTTTTTAATAAGTGAGTGGGATATCTTTCTGTATTTGCCTTTATCTCTTCTTATTTCCTAATGAACATCATATTCTTTGGAAGCTTGAATTTCAAGTCAGTGGCCCCTTTGGTGGGCTTGTTCCATATGGACAAGTTTCATCTCCTGAATAATAATAATAATAATAATAATAATAATAATAATAATAATAATAATAATAATAATAACAAGATCACTTGGTGCAGACCACTTCCAAGGCTCATGAATTCGAAGGAAAAAAATTCCCCCCCCCCAAACACACAAATGAAAGCAGGGGAAACTTTGCAAAAACAAGATTCAGTCACGCTGAACTTTTATAAAATAATTGTAGAAGACAATACTGAGCGTGCCTTTCCAAATGTAGACAGTGGCTTTCGTATATTTTTAACATTATTGGTCACAAATTGCACCAATGAGCGTTTATTGTATTGCCTGAAGTGTATTAGAAATCCCATCAGATCAACTGTGCAACAAGGCAAGATGGATGCATTATTCAATTAAGTATAGAAGCAGAAGGATTACTTAAGATTAGTTTTGAGGATCCGATCAGGGACTTTGCAATTAAAAACCGCGGGAGAAAACTTTACAAATATAAATAAAGTGGAGGCATACAAAAATAAACATTATTTTCCATTACTGTAAGTTTTGTTTCATTTCGATAAATAGAATTTTATCTGATGGTTTATTATTGTTCGTATTTTGAATCACGTATACGTAATGGGGGCCACCAAAATCTTTCAAGTACTTAGGGTCTGGTAATGAGTAAATGAGACAAATATTATGACTGAACTGAGTTGAATCGAATACAGAATTTAGGCCAAAGGTCAGGCACTGGGACCTATGAGACCATTCAGCACTGAAAAGGAAATTGACAGTAAAAGGTTTTTGAAAGGTGTAACAGGAGGAAAACCTCAAAGCAGTTGCACTATGAATCAATTATTAGGAGAGGGTTGAGGAAAGTGAATATGAAAGGAGGTACAGTAAAAGGAAAAATAATTATGGTGGTCTGTGTGATTTGTGTGGGATAATTGGTGGTTTTAATAAGTAACAGGTTGAGGTTTATAAATATTTTCTATTTTATTTATTGTAATTCTGAGGTTTTTTGGTTTGGGTTTAATGTAATAAACCAGAATTGAATTTATTCTTTTTATTGGATTTATTTTAATTCAGTTCGATTTATTCGTACAGTGAATAAATTACATAATTACAGGAGTAAATTTTGTAGTGTGTGATCCATCTTGACTGTTTATGAATTCACATGAAATCTATTTGTATTATTTTATGGCTCTTAACTGCTTGATTGCAATTTAAGTATGATTCTTAACCTGCTTAATTGCAATTTAAAGTATGATCCCTTACCTGCTTGATAGCAATTTAGGTATAATTCATTTCCTGCGTGATTGCAATTCGAGTATAACTCCTTACCTGTTTGACTGCAATCTAAGTATGATTCCTTACCTGCTGGATTGCAATTTAATTATGGCTCTTTCCCTGCTTGATTTCAATTTAATTATGATTCCTTATCTGCTTGATTGCAATTTAAGTATGATTCCTTACTTGCTTGATTGTAATTTAAGTATGATTCCTTACCTGCTTGATTGCAATTTAAGTATGATTCCTTACCTGCTTGATTGCAATTTAAGTATGATTCCTTACCTGCTTGATTGCAATTTAAGTATGATTCCTTTCCTGCTTGATTGCAATCTAAGTATGATTCCTTACCTGCTTGATTGCAATTTAATTATGGTTCTTTCCATGCTTGATTGCAATTTAAGTATAATTTCTTTCCTTCTTGATTACAATTCATGCCAGTTTACCTAATTTTTTTTACAATTCAAATGGTTCTTACTGGTTCTCATTAGCTGCCTAAGTACAGTTAACTATAGTTTCGTCACCTGCTTATTCTACTATGGTGTTTTTGAACCTGATTTAGTGCAGGTAAACATCTCTGTCCCTTGTAGGCTTAATTACAGGTAACTGTAGTGGTCTAAATATCCCCCATACCTTCTTAATTACAGGTAAATACCCTACAAATTGCTTTTAATTACCTGGACTGCTTGTACCTGTAATTGCTTTGGACATATGATTGCAGGTACATTTACCTGGACTGTGTACCTGTAATTGCTTTTGGACAGTGATTACAGGTACACTTACCTGGACTGTGTACCTGTAATTGTCTTTGTAACACCTAATTACAGATCCACTTGCTATATTTAAATACAGTTAACTGTAGTTGGGTTTCTGTGTCTCACTAACTTACAGTTGTCCTGAGATGACTGTAAGCACTACTGTTGTTTAACTTTCTTGTCTAGATTACAGGTAAATGTGGTTGTCCTGATTGCAGGTGTTACAGGTGTAGATACAGAGGTTGCCTTGCACCTGATCACAGGTACCTATGGCTTTTCTTTGGCACTTATTTGTAAGTGTTAAGTGTTGAAACTTTCACTTGGCATCTGATTGAAAGATAATTATGAATCACATTACTTTGCTGATTACAGGTGACAGGTATCCTTGTAATTACTTAATTACAGGTACCTGTAGTTCTTCTTTAATGACTGATTGCCTGTTTAGACTTGCAACAGATCGTAGAAGTCTAGTACAAGAGGCAATATCTCATAAGGAAGTTGATGTATAAGCTTATGTGACCATTTCTCTAGGCCTTCGGGTGATGCCAGCATCCTCATCCTATGAATGAATGCTTAGACACTTGTGACATGCATTGGGAGTCTGGTGTGAGTGGGAATGGGTTATAATGAGGCATGAGAGGTGAGAAGAGTTAGTGGCTACGTAGTAGACCAATAAACCTACTGATTTTTAAGCCTTAGTTTTATTTGGTTTCTCTGAATTCTAGACTTAAAAGTCTTCTTTTGTGTTCAGAGGCTGGCCTGTTGATCAGCAATTTAGCCTTAACTCAGTGGTTAGACTCTGAGTCAAGGCTTTTAAGTTGATTTCTCAGTGGATATGAAAAGGCAGAACTAGGGAGACCACTGAATAAATATCACTGACAGCTTTGCTAGGAGTTTTACCTTGGCTACAACCACAATGTGGTATAGCTTACCCATTGCAGTTGTGGAATCTTCTGATCTAACAAAGTATTTAAGCAAATTCATTCCTGCTTTGTGCTGACGTCTCCTGAATTTCAGGTGTATGTATTTTATGTTTTATTCCTTCTTATATTTATTAATTTATTTATCACCTGTTCCTGTAACTTGTCTCTCTCTCTCTCTCTCTCTTTCTGTAGGCTGATATCCCATTGGGGCCCTTTTGGGTTCATAAGAGTCTGTTGACTGTCCATAGAGCTTCCAGCCGAAGATTTAAAGAGAGAAGGGAAAAGAAAGCTTGCTTGATCTATTGACTGGACCTCATTAGACTTAGGTAAAAGAGAATGTTGTTTGTTTGGTCCTTTAGAAGACGAGACACTGCTAAAATGATTTAGAACATGGAATCTGAGGCAATGAAAGGCTGTTCTTACTATGTTTTAAGACATGGTTAGGCTAATATAGACCTGGAGACCACAATTAGCCAAGATATATCCCAAGTGGTACCTTTGCTCAGTCAGTGAACATTAGAAGGTACTAAAGTAGACTTTACTTGATATTTTTAAGGTCCATTATATACATTTATGAAAGCAATCATTGTCTTGATACATTATCAACTGGGGACATACCCTGTGCTTTTAAAATGATGTGTGTTTGGAGTAAGCTGGTGAGATATATGATTGAACTTGTCAAGCATTGTGGGGTTACAGAGGCCAACTTTGCAGCTTGGGTTGAATGAGCCATTTTTAATAAGAAGACAACTTACTACATAAACACACAGACCGGAAGAGAGTCAGTGTGACCTAGTACTACTTGCAGGTGAAGAGAAACTCCAGGAAATTCCTTATTGGCGCTTTATTGCACGTGGTTTTACAAAGGCGGCCTAGGCAGGCTCAACGTCTGCTCAGGCCTTTCTTACTTCTAAACAAAGGGGGTTGGGAGAGATGGGGGAGGGGGTGTTTTGGTGGGGGGGGCCAAGGAAGGAATGAGGGAAGGAGAGAGGGAAGGTGGAGGGAGATCAGGGACCATCAGAGCAAAATTTGGGGGAACCAACTTTATATTATTGCCTCGCGCCTGCGGATGTCTCTCGCGCCCTCCCTCTCCGACAGACCTAGCCTAACGTTTACGCTGTCTCGCGTCCGCACGACCTTCCGTCTCCCGGTGGTTCGCGGGACGGTCTTTCGTCTCGCTTTGGTTTCGATTTGTGACTAGATTGGTTTACGTAAGACTCTGATTAATTAGAATATTCACTTACGATGCGCACGGTTTTGAGAGCCGGCAAGTAGGCCTAAGCATTCGCTATACGATTTCGCTCCGTGCGTCTTCCTGTTCGTCTAGATATTCGCCATGCTTTTGACCACACTCCTGCATTATTCAGCAACATATCTTTCTGTTATATCTAAATTCATTTGTTTGAGGTCAGTTACCATCAATTTTAATGAGACTGTCTAGCGACACGCCATCGTACGTTCCGTTTTAGGAGCAGGCAGATGGCCACTGTCCGGAACTCTCCGTCCGCGTGGCGTGCGAAGTCGTACCTTACCTCGACATCCACTCATTCCCTAAATCCTTCCCATTACAAAAAGTTGGTCCCCCTAAGCTGATGAAAAATTGGGGCAATTATTTGAACTCCAACCAGTTTCTCATAAACATAAAACAAAGAGACTACTTTAATTGTATCATTCACCAAACTCACTCACTCGCTCGCTCACTCAAGGGGCTCGTGCTAAAAGTAGTTGATGTGGGCGGGCATGCCAAGGAATCTGAAGGCAGGAGAACGGAGGATTGTCGTCAAGATCAACACCATCATCTTTGTGGTCCTTGGGGAGTTGACAAAGTTGGTTGGTTGGCGGAGGACGAGGAGTGGTGTGGCTGAGTTAACGCTCGATTTAGCTCAAAGTGACAAATCTTTCACAGAGGGAAACTTGTTGTGCAATCTTCCCCAAAAAAAGGTATTTACATTATTTTCTAAGGTTCATTATTGATTTATTTTTTTTGTCGGTTAGCCATAAAACCTTACTATTCTAAGCAGAAGGGGATGCCGTCTGTTGGACCGCCGTGCGGGTGGTGACTACTAGCCGATCGACCGGAGAGCAGCAGCTCTCCGAGGGGAAAAGAACCAATTTTCCGTAGAGAGCGAAACGAACGGTGACACGCGGCGAAGGACAGATGGCGTCCTCTTCTCGTCATTCATCATAAACATTGACTACTATCTATTTTACGTGGTAACATATACACCGATAGTCGCAGACACGCAGTTTGAAGTATTTATTTAGTTTATTTATAAGAGTATTCTCGTATCATTAAGACTAGAGCTATCATGAATGTGAAGTCCATTTTGCAAAAAACGCCGTTGCAAAACTCACACGATTTCAATAAGAAACACTTGGAGGAACTTGAAGATCTGCATTGGTGAGAAAATTGGTGAGAAAATATCATACGGTGAGAGAGAGAGAGAGGATGGAGGTGGGTGAGGGGAAGGTTGGTTGTCTTGGGTCTTCTTCTGGTGGTTAGAGCACAGATATAAACATTGTTGTAAACAATCTGGTTCAATTTACACATTGTCTAGGTTGTACAACTCTTGTACAGGTCAGTCTCACGGTTTCCTGCGCCGTCGTGGGCCAGGAGGAGGAGGGGGAGGAGGAGACGGTCCTTCTAAAAGTCACGCGCCAGCCCGCGAACAGCTCGCGCCCGGACCGGGCTGCGTATCAAATCTAATCAAACGGGTAAAACTAACTTTCAACCCTGTAGTGAGACAGAGCTTGTATAAAGTTTTCTTACCACTTCATTAAGTTTTTCTTTAAAGGAGTTTCAAAATAGCTTGTTACATTGGCTTTATAAAAAAGAATTCGAAGAGGAGTAAGGTGGCTGCAAAGAAGAATGTAACGTACGACCACAGCTAAGCTAAAGTAGACACACTCCCAATCGAAACAGAACATTTTTGTGAGAATGAAAGGTTACCAGCATATAGGTTACAGCAGCTGAGCTGATCATCATCATCATGTCAGTATTTATAAAACTTCCAGATTTTCTCAGTTACTTTATGATATAAAAAACATATTGGAAAGAGGCAGATTGATATGACAGTAAGGGAGGTATTCTCAACTTTCAAAGAGAGTTATTTATTCATTATTACGCACTGTTGCCAGCGATGATGACTCCTGCAGTAACGCGTTGCTCCGAACTCACGACTGGACTCCGATATGTCGATCGTGCGCTGCGCAGTGAGTTGTGCGCTGTGCAATGAGTTGTGCACTGCGCGTCGAGTCGTGTCGGCTTCAACGACGTGCCACTGGCGCACGTACAACAACGGAGGGAAGCCGAAGGGGGAGACGAAACGACGCGAGTTGAATCATGGAGAAGCAGCTCTTCTCTCGTCCTCTCTGTAAGACGCAGCACAGTAGCAGAGGCGGAAGTGCCTGTGACACACACACACGAACGTCAGAGGTTTACCTTACAAAAAAGCTATTCCGAAGGGGAGGAGAAGGAGGAGAGGGTATCGAGCAGGCGACGTGGTGGGCGGCAGCAGCTGGAGAGAGGAGGGGCGAGCTAAGGGGCGGTCTCGTGGAGTAGTTGCTGCTGCCCCTCCGTCTCGGGATCGGACATCCTGCTGTCCTGGTCGTGGAGCGAGGAGGAGTCCTGCGGGTGGAGGTGGTGCTCGTGGGAGGAGGAGGAGGAGAAGTCCTGCTGCTGTAGGGTCCTGGGATTGGCTTCGTAGTCACCCAGGGAGCTGTGGCTGAAGTCGCCCTCGAGCTGGCCGTAGGCCTCGGAGACCGGGGTGTAGGAGAGGCCGGGGTGCGAGTGGAGGGGCAGCAGTGGCGGCGGGTACACGAGAGACGAAGCAGTAGCCTTGGCCTCTACCGCGCTGCTGCTGCTGCCGTCCTGGCTCGAGAGGTTACTGCACACCCCCCCCATCAGGCTGGCGTACTCGTGCAGCTGTTGCTGGGACGGCGCGGGACTCGTCCCGAACTCCGACCCGGTTTCCCCGGGCCTCCGCAGCAGGAGGTTGTTGGTCGCGCTGCTGTTGCTGCTGCTTCCGCTCGCTGCCTCGTACTCCGAGGGCGTGTGCTCGGTCTCCAGGGAGTACGGCTGGAGGCCGTAAGAGTGGTGGTGGTGGTGGTGGTTTGAAGATGACGAAGAGGAGGTTTGGCGCGACCCATGCTCAGTGGTGGCAGCTGCGCCGGAGGCGGACGAAGCCGACGCAGACGCCGTGGAGCCCTGTAGGGCGTCGCCGCCGCCGCCAGCCGAGTACCCGTAGTAGTAGTGGTAGTAGCTGGAGTAGTACGACGGGTAGGCCGAGGCTGCTGACGACGACTGGTGGGCGGCGGCGTTTCCGGCGGCTGCCAGGGACCGCAGGTGGACGTCTAGGTTTGGTACTGGAGCATGGGCGCCGACAAGTTTGGGTGGTGGGTGGTATTCATGGAGAGGGCCGTGAGCGACTTCTTGTACCAGTCCTCGTCGGCGGCTGTCTGCAGCCCCGAGAAGCAGGGCGAGGCCAGCCCCTTCTTGTACCAGTCGTCCTCCGTCGCCATACCTGCTGGGGTCAGAACATGTACACGGGTCATAACATACATAGGTCCGCTCTCTTCAGGGGCAGGTCGTATGTAGGGTTCATTGGGCCTATAGAAAAGCTACAACAGGTTATACTTTGCTGGTTGTTTCATCTACAACAGATTATAGAGTTTATTAGGCCTACGTGAAAGCTGCGGCAGGTTATGCAGAGTTCACTAGGCCCATGTGAAAGCTACAAAAGATTATAGAGCTCACTGGGCTTATAAAAAAGCTTATAGGTCATAGTTCACTGGGTTATGAAGGTTGTACTTCACCCTCCAAAGGCAGGTGATTAACCTACAACAGATTATAGAGTTCATTGGGCCTGTACAAAACCTACAACAGGTTATACCTAGCTAGGGCTCATTGGTTGTTTCATCTACAACAGATTATAAAATTCACTGGGCCCTATACTAAATCTTATAGATTATATAGGTTATAGCTCACTGGAATTATACTAGACTATAGCTATCTCCACAAAGAGAAATAAATATTATATTGGTATAATTAACTATAACTGGATTATACTCCCTGAGAATATTAAAAATGTTTATTAAAATATACTGTTTGTTATTTATCATAGTATATTCAGGCTCAACGCTTAAATTAATTTTAGAATGTTTGTATATAAAATATGTTCTTTATATATTTTAAATACTAACATTCTAACATTAATTTAAGTGTTTAGTTTGAATATATTAAGATTAGCAACAAACAGTATATAATATATTTGCATAATAAACATTAATATAAAGAATAACATTAAAGAAAAAATCTTGTCATAATTGAATGATATTAATTTTGCCAATCACTTAACCTAAATTGGTGTAATTTGAGTAATGTAAGGGTTAGATAGCATATAATATTTATATAATAAACATTAATATAAAGAATAACATTAAAGAAAAAATCTTGTCATAATTGAATGATATTAATTTTGCCAATCACTTAACCTAAATTGGTGTAATTTGAGTAATGTAAGGGTTAGATAGCATATAATATTTATATAAAATGTATTATATTGTAAAAAATTACCTTCATAAATACTCCCCAATGCATGCTAATTATTAGTTCATGTAAATATTATTATTATTATTATTATTATTATTATTATTATTATTATTATTATTATTATTATTATTACTGTGAACTTTAATTTAAAATCCTTTCTTCACTATTTTTTAAATAAAATATTAAATCTGTTTCTGGGCTATATTATAACCGTCTTCTGCTTTTTGGAATTAATATTTTTTACGAATTTGGAATCCAAAATAAAAAAAAAAAAAAAATATGATTCATAAAAGTATTTTAAAGAAAGCATTTTGTTTTCTGAAAGGGAAATTGAGAATATAGAGAGTGATTTTTTTGAATAATTTATATATATAAATATGTGTGATTCAATACTAACCGTATTATTATTATTATTATTATTATTATTATTATTATTATTATTATTATTATTATATACTCAAGTATTGTTTACAAAAAGCAAACCATTATAAAATAATTCCGTATATTCTTAAAGTCCTTACAGTTCCTTTTATACCAATTTAACCTCTCTCTCTCTCTCTCTCTCTCTCTCTCTCTCTCTCTCAGCCGAATAAAACGAAATATATCTTTTAGGTAGACATGTACTGGACACGTTTCATATCCCCTCGGGAAAAGCGACAGAGCGTCGCTAAGCCTAATGAGAGAGAGAGAGAGAGAGAGAGAGAGAGAGAGAGAGAGAGAGAGAGAGAGAGAGAGAAAGTTCCAGTGGGATAAATTATTTCAAACATCGTCCTTAATTAGGGAGGGAGAGAATATAACGCGTCTTAT
>NC_089774.1:10480158-10482658 GCF_040412425.1 Macrobrachium rosenbergii | reverse complement strand
ATGACCACCCTAGCGTAAGCCTAGAGCCTAACCTGACTTAGGAATTGGGACATTGAGAGAATTTCCTCACCTGAGGAACTTTGCCTATCCTAGGCCAGTGCTGGGCGTGTCCAAAGGTTATATATATATGTCGTAGGACATCTAGGACACTTGCCATGGGACATTTTGTGCTTTGGAATTGTCCGTGTAGGAATTTTGTAGTATCCTTTCTTGGGAAACGACGCGACATTAATTTTTATCGGGAATTTTTCCTAAATATTCCTTCATTTGATGTTCTCTCTGTGCATACTCTGTCCTCATTACTTCTGTTTCTCTGGGAGAGAGAGAGGAGAGAGAGAGAGAGAGAGAGAGAGAGAGAGAGAGAGAGAGAGAGATTCAAGAAAACCTAACCCCACAACAGACATAACTGATCTCCTCCCCCCCCAGAAAAAACCCAAACAGAAAAAATACAAATAAAAACACATGACTGACAAAAAAAAATTGCAAAAATAACAAATAAAAGCCAAACAAAACCCTAAATAATGACCATTTAGCAACTTACTCATGGAATCCTGTCTCATAGCGGCCATGTTGGATGTAGGATGTGTCATACTGAACGGTTGGGACATCCCTGGATACGAACTGGAGGACATCTGCAAAATAAGAAGAAGAAGAAGAGGTTGAGAAAGTAAACATTGGAAGAAGCTCGAGGGTTACCCCTGGTTACCTTAACTTTGACTAGGAGACACAATTAGGACCTTGGGATAGTTTGAAGGTGACTCCGGGATGCGTTGCTTTGGGTGATCTTGAACTGGTGGTCTTAGCAGGAAGAAGAAGAAATTAGGACCTTGGGATAGTTTGAAGGTGACTCCGGGATGCGTTGCTTTGGGTGATCTTGAACTGGTGGTCTTAGCAGGAAGAAGAAGAAGAAGAAGAAGAAGAAGGGGTTTGTGGAGATGTTTGTTGTAGGAGTGACTTTGTGGTTTGTTGGGGGTTAGAAGTTTGTGTCTGGGATGTAAATTGATTTGCCATTTTCGTAGATAATATTATATATTTTTTTAAATTGTCAGAACGGAAAGTCTTGGCAGGAAGAAGGAGTTTGTTGTCGCTTGTTTGTTGTAGGAAAGACTTTGTTTGTGGTTTGTTGGGGGTTAAAAATTTGTTTGTGGAACGTAAATTGATTTGCCAGTTCCATAAATTATATTTTGTTTTAAATATCAGAACTCTGGGTCTTAGCAGGAAGAAGAAGGAGTTTTGTGTAGATGTTTGTGTGTGGTTTGTTTGTGCTAAAAGCTAGGAAACACAAAGGCACCACTTAGGAACAATCTAACCCTCTCACCTGTGGGTATCTATTCATAGTGTTGAAGGTTGATATGGCGTTTGGCCCTGGGTATGGCTGATACCCCCGAGTAGCCGTTGGGTACATGTTCCTCATCATGGCGCCGTTGCAGGTCGGCAGGACCGAGGGCGTCCCCGCCAGTGCCTTCTGCAGTTGTTTCTCTTGCTTGCGGTACTTGGCTCGGCGGTTTTGAAACCACACCTGCGGAGAGAAGAAGGTTTTAGGGGGTTGTTTTGTCTCTGGGGAAAGATGTTTGTTCTTTAGGGTTAATTTTCCAGGGGGGAATTTATTTTCTGGGGAGTTTTTTTTTAAGGAATTTATTCTGTATAATGTATAAGTCTATGGAAGATTCCTTCTCAGAGAATTTTTTGTAAAGAAATTCATTCTTTCTAGAAGGCTTCTATATCCTATGGAGAATTTATTTTCCAGAGAATATTTGTAATGATGAATTTATTCTTTACGTTTTAAATTCTAGCAAGAATTTATTATCTAGGGAATTTTCTTAAAATCGAATTTATTCCTTATGATTTGTATTCTAGCAGAGTTTATTTCTAGAGTATATTGTAAAGAATTTATTCTTTGCAATTTACATTCTAGGGAGTATTTATTTCTAGAGAATTTTTGTAAAGAATTTATTCTTTAAAAGTGGTTTTTAAGCTTAACAAGAAGAGATTTAGTATAAGTAAACTTCTCATTCTAAAAAATAAATTTATTTAAATATATTTTCAGAATTAAATTTATATCTTGGGGAATATTTTTCGAGTTAGAAAAACAATGTATCCGTAACACATCTCATGACTCTGACTTCGTCTACCTTCTTATTTAATAATGGACATACGAACATATTCATCTTCTGTCTATTGCTCGTAAACATTATTAATAAACTTAATATATATTTTATAGATAAATCCACGTGTTTTAATAAAATTTCATGTTAATAAACAAACAATTATCTGAAATATAACGAAGGCATTCGAACAAGTGTCGTTCAACCAATCACGGGGATTATTTTCTGAGTAATTAGATAAACATTGTATCCGAAACAAATAACGATGACTTCGTCTACCTTCCTACTTAATCATGGACATACGAACACACATTTTGAAGACTGTTTTTGACATAAACATTATTAATAAAATTAAAATACATTTTATAAATGAACCTACGTACTTAAATAAACTT
>NC_089774.1:10467658-10475158 GCF_040412425.1 Macrobrachium rosenbergii | reverse complement strand
GAATAGAATGTTAAGAGAGAGAGAGAGAGAGAGAGAGAGAATAAATCAATTGATGAACGCAGGAACAAAAGATCAGGGGAAACAAATATAGGAATAACAAGTAAATAGATAAAATAAAACAACAAAACTAGAAAATAATGTATTTGGGACATTTAATAGATAAAGGAAAGTAAATAGAAGGAGAGATAATAGACAATGAAGATAATTTATCATAATTCTCTCCCATTTTCACTACATGTTTGGACCATAAGAATGTTGGAAATTATTTTTTATAGATGGGAACTTATGTATAGTGTTTTATTTACTGAAAATTAATAGAATTTGGGAAATAGAAAAGAATTAATAGAAAAACAGAAAGAAATGATTTAGTGTTATTTAAAATCTCTCCCATTTTCCCTTCATGTTTGAACCATATGAATGTTAGGAATTATTTTTTATAGATGGGAACTTATGTATAATTTTTCCTTAAAAAAATAATAGAATTTGGGAAATAGAGAAGAATTAATAGAAAAAAGAATGAAATAGAATGAGATTATTTTAGGAATATAAAAAAAAATTTATTAGTTTTTAATATTGTTCCCTAATTCCTTATAACATATTTCCAAATAATCGATTATATATAAAAGAATAATTCTAAAAGTGATAATAATTACCAATTACCTATTCATGCAAAAAAAAAAAACTGCTAAAAAAAAAGTAATTCATCAATTGTTTTTCCTAAAACCTCCCTCCCGCCGACGCCAGGTTGTTTATCCGAAAACATGACGAATGATTGGACCGAAAATATACAAATTGGTTGTTTTTGTCGGATAATGATCCAATTAATTATATTCGTCGCGAAATATTTCACCTGACCGAAAAAAATAATATGTATATTTTACCTGGGTGATTCAAGGCAGTTATTTTTTTTGGCTTTTTTTCGCTGTTTTTGAATTTGCGAATTATTGTGATAATTGTGTGAGTTATCGTTAGATAACTGCGGTGATAATTTTAGTGTTATCTTGATAATAATAATAATAATAATAATAATAATAATAATAATTTGTAATAATAATAATAATAATAATTTGTACTCATAAGTAAGAGAGAGAGAGAGAGAGAGAGAGAGAGAGAGAGAGAGAGATTATTTGAGGAAAAATTAACCTGGTTAACAAGCGATTATTATTATTATTATTATTATTATTATTATTATTATTATTATTATTATTATTATTATTATTATTATTATCGTTTTATCGACCTTACTGTGTGGGTATTTCATGTAGCTATTTAATGGATTTCTCTCTTCTCTCTCTCTCTCTCTCTCTCTCTCTCTCTCTCTCTCTCTCTCTCTCTCTCTCTCTCTTCTTCCTATTAAACATTCATATTCCTTTCTGTATTTGTAATAAAATTAATAAAAATTCTTCCTTTTTTTCTCTCTCTCTCTGTTACTATATAAACATTTTCTCTCTCTCTCTCTCTCTCTCTCTCTCTCTCTCTCTCTCTCTCTCTCTCTCTCTCTCTCTCTCTCTCCCCAAATCAATCGCCCCTTCAAACAGATCTCGCGTCAAGATACTGTCCACGAACAAGATTAGAATTAATCTCTTTTTACATTAAACAATCAGTCGAACGACACCGGACACCCCAACCCCTTTCCGACGTGGCAGGGATTACAATAGGATCTCCTGCCATTCCATAACCATCCCATACGCCCATCACAATCCCATCACACCCCTGCGTCACCCGGACGCCCCTTAAAAGCCACCCGAGGCCCACCTCTCCGCCCCCCAACTGCCGAAATCCAGATGTGTGTATAAGTAGTACATTAGTCAGACTTGTCATTTTGAGTCTTGTTGACATTTTGGGGTGGGGGACGTATGGGAGGATGTGGGGGTGGGAGGGGGTAGGTGTGGTGTTCGGATGGGTGGAAGTGGTTTGGCTTCGGTTTTGTTTGTTAGGTTTATTGTTTTTTTTTTATTGTTTATTTTGTTTTGTTTGTGGTGATAGTATTTGGTTGGTCTCTCTCTCTCTCTCTCTCTCTCTCTCTCTCTCTCTCTCTCTCTCTCTCTCTCCATATTGGCTCACAAAGTCTTTTTCACTCTTTTCAATATCTTTCTCTGAAGTTTGTAATATTCTCTGTTTCTCTCTCTCTTAATTTACACATTTATTCTCTCTCTCTCTCTCTCTCTCTCTCTCTCTCTCTCTCTCTCTCTCTCTCTCTCACTTTTCTATGTCTCCCAAGTTTGTCCCTTCTATCTTTTCCTTTTGTTCAAGCTTACATTATTTATTTCTCTCTCTCTCTCTCTCTCTCTCTCTCTCTCTCTCTCTCTCTCTCTCTCTCTCTCTCTCTCCCCAGGGGGCCCTGATAGGCACATCGCCATCTGGTCATAGTGTGGCCCACAATTCGACAAGAGGATTATTAAGGGCCCTCCAGAGAGAGAGAGAGAGAGAGAGAGAGAGAGAGAGAGAGAGAGATAGAGAGAGAGAGAGAGGATTTGTCACTCAGCCCTTTTGATGTTGTGTGTAATTCCTGATCTAATGTTCTTAGCTCCTCGTAATGGACTATCATGTTTATTGTTATTCTGGATAATGTGAGGTTGAGTGGTTGGGGTTGAGGGAGGAACGGGGTTTGAGGGAGAGGGTTAGGATACGCTAGGATGAGGTTGAGTAGGATTATTAATTATTATAATCATTAATTATTATTTTTTATTTATAGGGTAGGATGAAAATTTTTAAGTGAAAAATTTGAAAAAAGAAATTGATTTGGTTTTTTCGTAATATTTTTTTTTTTATGAATTCTCTCTCTCTCTCTCTCTCTCTCTCTCTCTCTCTCTCTCTCTCTCTCTCTCTCTCTCTCTCATTATTTATCCAGTGAATAGGGACTTAGAGTTTTGTAGAGTACAAGATTAACAAAAGGTTAAAATATGAAAATATATGACAAAAATTTTGAGAGAGAGAGAGAGAGAGAGAGAGAGAGAGAGAGAGAGAGAGAGAGAGAGAGAGAGAGAGAGGTATTTACCTCACAAACAATAGAGCAACTGTTTGTTCAATCCCAGCACAAACAAACAATTTGTGTGAGAGAGAGAGAGAGAGAAATAGGATAAAGCATAAACAAATAGAGAGAGAGAGAGAGAGAGAGAGAGAGAGAGAGAGAGAGAGAGAGAGAAAGGTTTTAATCCTAGAGAGAGAGACAGAGAAACATACGTATTACCCCACAAACAACTGAGCAACTGTTTGTGCAATCTCATCCCAAGCCAAACAAACGGAGCCGGCCGCACTTGATACGCGTATGACACGTGTTATCGCTCTTGGGCGCGTGTTGCCGGTTAGCGATGGTACCAGACCACGTGTCCAGAGGGGGGCGCAAAGTGGTCCACCCTAATTTGGGCCCCTGGGGATTGCCAAGGGGTGGGGGTCCTTTGGGAGGGGAGAGAGAGAGAGAGAGAGAGAGAGAGAGAGAGAGAGAGAGAGAGAGAGAAATGACAAGTGGTGTGTTGAATGCAAGTGCTAATATGGAATAAATTGCTGGGTACTTTTGGGCTTATAATAATAATAATAATAATTTGGAATGACGTCACGATTATTCTATATATTTAAATAAAATAATTACATTAATAATTACAGTATGTTATTAATCATTTATATGAATTATATTTTATTAAGAATCTATATATTCATACCATTTTAAAATTATTGAATCTGAAATATTCTAAGAAATAATTATCAATAATAATCAATAGATAATTAGATAAATTAATAATTTTATTAGATAATTAATTAAAATAATTATATTGTAATAAGAAAATATTGCTGTATATTTACATAATTATAAAATTACTTAAACTGAAAATATAAAACAAAATTATCAATAATTATGAATAATAACTGAATTACTGACATATCCTAATTATAAATAAGATAATTAGGGTGAAATATAATTAACCTGAAAGGGTAGAGACAGAATAACTGCAGGGTAATTAGGCCCACTTATGTACCAAGGGAAATTATTCTTGGTAATTATCAATGGTAATTAGATTTTTGCAAACTTTCTTCCCCAACAGGTGTGAAACATGTTGAGGACTCTCTCTCTCTCTCTCTTTACTAATTCATTCCTCTTTCTGTTTCTCTCTCAATTCCCCTCTTTATTGCTCCTTCAACCTATTCCTCCAACTCCCTATTATTTATTGTTTTTTATTCACTTTTCATTCTGTCTTTATTTTCTTTAATTTTTCGAATTTTTGGGGGGTTTTATTAATATTCTTTCTCTCTTATTCTTTAATTCATCTCTCTCTCTCTCTCTCCCATTCCCTACCGTTATTGTTCCCTCCTCCTGTCCCATTCTTTTATTTATTGTTTTTATTGTCTATTTTCACTCTATCTTTATTTTCTTTAATTTTCTTAATTTTCGGTTTTTATTAATACCTTTTATCTCTTCTTGTCTAATTCATTCTCTCTCTCTCTCTCTCTCTCTCTCTCTCTCTCTCTCATTCCCTCCTTTATCGCTGCTTCCTCCTATTCCTCCTCCTCCTCCTCCTACTCCTCCTCACCCTTTCCTCCTCACCCCATTTCAATTTCACCCTTCTCCCTCGACGCCTCGGGCGGGTGGGCGTGTTCGCGGACGGGCAGGAGAAGGGGGCGCGGTCGGGGTAGGGGGTACTGAGATCAGATGACGTGAAGGGAATTTTAAAAAGAGAGAGAGAGAGAGAGAGAGAGAGAGAGAGAGAGAGAGAGAGATAAATAAATTGTCCCCTAAGACATATATACTGTAAAACATCCTTTTAATCTCAAAGAGAATATTTTAATAAACTGAGAGAGAGAGAGAGAGAGAGAGAGAGAGAGAGAGAGAGAGAGAGAGAGAGAGAGAGAGAGAGAGAGAGAGAGTTTCGATGGCCCGGTTCCATCTAGCACCTGATTCCTGCGATATGAAGAGGCACATCTGTTCTCTCTCTCTCTCTCTCTCTCTGTGTCGTCCAGTTGTCGCATTAGGCTGGCCTTATGGCAGCACGGGCTCCTGCCTCGAATTGCAGGGTCTTCGGTGCCCATATGTTTCAAAAAAGAGAGAGAGAGAGAGAGAGAGAGAGAGAGAGAGAGAGAGAGAGAGGATAAGTGTCATTTAACATATACAAATTTTGAAACACTTCTTTCAACCATAAAAAAATATTTAAAAAAGTAGAGAGAGAGAGAGAGAGAGAGAGAGAGAGAGAGAGAGAGAGAGAGAGAGAGAGAGATAAAACCATTAAACACTTCTTTCATCATAAAGAGAATATATAACTCTTCAGAAGCACATGAGAGAGAGAGAGAGAGAGAGAGAGAGAGAGAGAGAGAGAGAGAGAATATATTAAAGATAAAAACTCTTTCAGTGAACTGTCTCTCTGTGTAAAAGAGGCCACTTAAACCGACTGCATATTCATCTTAAATCAGAATTATTAATTAATGAAGGCATGAACAAGGGACCTCCGCAAACACATGTTAATGTACCTGTCTGGTACGTGTATCAGTCCGTAATGGGTTCGTGTACCTGTGTATACCTGTCTGGTACGTGTATCTGTCCGTAATGGGTTTATATATATTATTTATATATATATATATATATATATATATATATATATATATATATATATATATATATATGCTATAAAACGCTTAACTTACTCATAAAATCTTTCCCAAAATATCGCAAAACATTTTCCCAAAGTATCGCAAAAAACGTTTTTCCAAAGTATCGCAAACGTTTTCCTCATTTGCTATAAAAAAAACCCTTTTTTGACAGTTGTAAACACTAACTTGCTCATAAAATCTTTCTCAAAGTGTCGCAAAAACGTTCTTCCAAAGTATCGCAAACGTTTTCCTCATGTGCTATAAAAATTCTTTTTTTTTTTAGACAGTTGTAAACACTAACTTACTCATAAAAGTTTTCCCAAAGTATCGCAAAACATTTTCCCAAAGTATCGCAAGACGTTTTCCCAAAGCATCGCAAAACGTTTTCCCGAAGTATCACACAAACCGTTTACCCAAAGTATCGCAAAAACGTTTTCCCAAAGTATCGCAAAACGTTTTTCCCAAAGTATCGCAAAACGTTTTCCCAAAGTATCGCAAGAACGTTTTCCCAAAGTATCGCAAGTGCTCTGCATCCCCTATATATAAACACTGATCCTTAATTATAAGATAATCACTGTTGTGATCGGCCACTTAATATAGTTTACATTGAGTGTAATGGAAGGTGAGAGAGAGAGAGAGAGAGAGAGAGAGAGAGAGAGAGAGAGAGAGAGAGAGAGAGAGATGACCAAGGCATTTGTGACGCCAAACAGCAGCAACACCAAAAATGCATTATTTTATATCAAGATTTTATTGACCTCAATTGAAAACCTCTTGACCTGCGGAGACTTTAACCTTTGACCTCACAGGTGAGTATGAGGGAGTATGAGGTAGTATGAAGTAGTGTGAGGTTGGGTCTCCCTCATACCCTGTTGGGGACGCAGACCCCCACATACGTACGCACACACACTCTCTCTCCCTAATTCACTTACAAACTTGTTTAAGAGGAAAACACTAGTGGCTCTCTCTCTCTCTCTCTCTCTCTCTCTCTCTCTCTCTCTCTCTCTCTCTCTCTCTCTCTCTGTACCTGCCTGTGCTTTTGGGTGAAGGTTTTACACACACTCTCTCTCTCTCTCTCTCTCTCTCTCTCTCTCTCTCTCTCTCTCTCTCTCTGTACCTGGTGAAAGTTTATCTCTCTCTCTCTCTCTCTCTCTCTCTCTCTCTCTCTCTCTCTCTCATACACATACTCATGCACCTCCCTCTCTCTCTCGTTTCCTCCTTTCTCTCTCTCTTTCTCTCTCTCTAACTTTCATGAAATGAGAGAAAGAGTTCTATATCGAGAGAGAGAGAGAGAGAGAGAGAGAGAGAGAGAGAGAGAGAGAGAGAGAGAGAGAGAGAAATCTCAAACTAATTTAGAACGAGCTGGGATGTCTCCAACCTCCACCCTTGCGAGAGAACATCCGAGAGAATGGATCGATTTGGGAGTGGCCCTGGTGGAGTGGGGAGTAGATGAGAGTAGATTAGGGTGGAGTGGAGAGTAGATAAGAGTAGATGAGCGTGGAGTAGAGTTGAGTGGAGTAGATGATCGCCAGGGAAGCTATCAAATGGAGTTGATGGTGTCGGAATGAGTTGGTTACTCCATCCATTTTGGGATGTGACCTTGGGTTTAATATGAGGTTAGGGGTCACTCTAGGAGAGAGAGAGAGAGAGAGAGAGAGAGAGAGAGAGAGAGAGAGAGAGAGAGAGAGAGAGAGAGAGACATCCCTCTTTCTCTAGAAGGGATTGAGGCGGGTTTTATTCCAGGTGAATTAAGTAGGGCCTTTCCCTGAGGTGGTCTAGGTTCCAGGGTCATTCCCTTAGGGGATTCCAGGTTCCAGGATCATTCCCTGAGGTAACCCAGGTTCCAGGGTCATTCCCTCAGGTTATTCCAGGTTCCAGGATCATTCCCTGAGGTAACCCAGGTTCCAGGGTCATTCCTTGAGGTGA
>NC_089774.1:10452658-10460158 GCF_040412425.1 Macrobrachium rosenbergii | reverse complement strand
ATTATTTATCTTCTCTTTCATAATTCTCTTAAGTGATTTCTTAGAATTTCGTAATTCTCTTAAGTGATTCTTGGGAAGAATTAAATAAATTTTTATTTCCTAAAAGATGAAAATAATTTTGGGTTCATGAAAAAATTCTTTTTAAATTCAGTGGAAATTAAAACTGACTGCAGATTCCACTGATATTAAGAAAAAGCTTTCCAGAATCAGTGTTTAAAAGGTAAATAAGAAAAAACCTTTCCAGACTTCATAGCTCAGATAAAACTTTCTTTCCAGACCCCAATGGAAATTAAAACTGTTTTTAGATTCACTGATACTAAGAAAAAGCTTTCCAGAATCATTGCTTAGAAGATAAACAAGGAAAAACCTTCTTTCCAGACCTCATAGCTCAGAAAAAACCTTTTTCCAGACCTCATAACTTAGAAAAAAAGCCTTTTCCAGACCTCACTGGAAATTAGAACTGTTTTTAGATTCACTGATATTAAGAAAACGCTTTCCAGAATCATTGTTTAAAAGATAAATTAAGAATAAAACCTTTCCAGACCTCATACCTCAAAAAAAAAAAAAAATCCATTCCAGACTTCCTGGAATATGGAAAAACGTCCATTCCAGCCTTCTTGGAATACGGAAAAAAAGTACCCAGGGTCTGGGGGGCTTTTTTTCTTCTCCTTCCGTTCCATAATCTTTAGCGTTTACTTTTAACCTTCTTTTCCAGCCTTTCCAGTTTCCAGGAACATTCTCTCTCTCTCTCTCTCTCTCTCTCTCTCTCTCTCTCTCTCTCTCTCTCTCCTCTCTGCCATTTCATCATCTTTTCCAAGCTCCCACGTACCTTTGACTTTAGAAGGAGTGAAGGTCTCTCTCTCTCTCTCTCTCTCTCTCTCTCTCTCTCTCTCTCTCTCTCTCTCAGCCCCTGCCACGGCTTGTACGACAGGTTAATGAAAAACTTTTTAAGGGCAGAGACCTCCTCGCCGAGTTAATGCCAAGAGATACGAGCGGGCCCTCTTCTGCTCTAAGTCAGATTGACTCTTAAAAAGTTATAGCGATCTGGGGTTGTGGGGGAGGGGGAAGGATCTCTCTCTCTCTCTCTCTCTCTCTCTCTCCTCTCTCTCTCTCAGTGTCGCTGTTTCTCTCTCTGTCTCTCTTTCGTTACTCGCTTATTTATGGTTTTGTTGTCAATTTTGTTCATGTTTTTTTGATGTCTCTCTCTCTCTCTCTCTCTCTCTCTCTCTCTCTCTCTCTCTCTCTCTCTCTCTCTCTCTCCCTTACATGCACATTGATTTAGGATATGGTTATAAATTCTGTGTCCATTTGTATTTGAAATACAAGCATATTTTTTTTTACCTCAAATGAATCTCTCTCTCTCTCTCTCTCTCTCTCTCTCTCTCTCTCTCTCTCTCTCTCTCTCTCTCTCTCTCTCTCTCTCTCTGGTACCAACATAACTCTTTAAAAATGATCCCATTGCCATCTTAATCTCATCACCTAACCTATCATTCTCAATTTTCGATTGAGCAAAAAAAGAAAATAAAAAAATGGCGTTTCAGAACAAAAACATATTTTTTTGTCATTTTCTAAAGCTAGTTCCTGAATCGTCTCTAGGTCTTTGCATGTTGTATTTGTTGTAGTTTTGTTGTAAAATTACAACAGTTGTTTTTTGTATTTGTTTGTTGTACAAAAAAATTGTTTTATTATATTGTGAATCAAATTTTATTTCTTGAAATTGGCGGTTTTTTCTGTGGCAATACAAATTCAAATTGCTTTTCAGAACTTGATTTTCTGGCTCTACAGGTGTTGTGCATGTGTTGTTCAGGTGTTGTACATGTGTTCTACAGATGTTCTTCAGGTTTTGTTGTGACATGGTTGTTCCAGCGTGTTGTTGTGCTAATATTAATACTTTCATATTCATTTTAAAAGGGGTAAATGATAATTTCAAATTATATTATATTTTTACTATTTCTTGATATATATCAGTACTGAATTTGTAACTATATATTTTTGATAATTATTCTTAATTCCTGAATGAAAATTATTTGACAGAAATAATTGATAATTGATTACAATTGGTTGTTATTTAAATTATTAAAATAATTAAGATTATATCTTAATTAAGATATATATCTTAATTATGATATATAATATAATTAGGAGATATGATTATCTCCTAATTATTAAAATATTTAGATATTTAAATAATTGAAGATATGTAATATTTATAGATAATTGTTTTCTTATAATTCACCAGCAATTATTATTAATTAATAATCCCTTGTTTAACTCAAGAATTATAATAATCAGAAATAATCTAAATATAATTTATTATATATAAATAAAAATAATTATATTCTTTGGTTTTCAATAATCGAAGCATTTAGTTATCAAATAACTGATTATCAATTATTAACCGATTATATTTGTTTCTCAGTTATTAATTATTGTCCGTTTTGAATTAATTGTATTTTATAAAATATAATTTTGTTTTTTAGTTTTACCAATGATTACATTTTTATTATTTACTTTTACTTTATATTTTACTTAACACCTGGTTAATTGTTATTCTCTCTCTCTCTCTCTCTCTCTCTCTCTCTCTCTCTCTCTCTCTCTCTCTCTCTCTCTGTCACACCAATCCCCCCTTTCCCTCACAACGTCTAACAGCAATCTTCACTAATCTTAATTTATATGTTCCGTTGTGATGGAGTAAGGTTGGGGAGCGTAGCCCCCGTCCCCCCTCTCTCTCTCTCTCTCTCTCTCTCTCTCTCTCTCTCTCTCTCTCTCTCTCTCCAAAGAGGGGAAGGAATACGGCGATAGAGACGCGATGGATATATTGAGGGGTGTAGATTAATGAGGGGAGAGAGAGAGGGAGAGAGAGAGGAAGAGGGAGTGAAGCCCCTGAGAGGGGAAAGATGAGAGAGAGAGAGAGAGAGAGAGAGAGAGAGAGAGAGAGAGAGAGAGAGAGAGAGAGAGAGAGTACGACAGGAAAGATATACTGTGTATACATATAAGGTTTTAAAGTTTTGATAATCATTATGAAAGGTAAACGAGAATTACGAATAGAGAGAGAGAGAGAGAGAGAGAGAGAGAGAGAGAGAGAGAGAGAGAGAGAGAGAGAGGACCCGAATTACGAGCAAAATAGAAGACAGAAACGCAAGGAAATGACAATAAAAACTGGAAATGAGAATTTGAGCGAAGAGGGAGAGACGCGACACGAGAGAGAGAGAGAGAGAGAGAGAGAGAGAGAGAGAGAGAGAGAGAGAGAGAGAGAGAGATCACCACCCTCTCTCTCTCTCTCACTCTCTCGGAAGGGAATAACAGAAGGAACGATAATGGCCGGGCAAAATGACGGCAGGAAACAATAAGTAAGGACTGGATAAATGTTTGGAGAAATTTCAAACTCGTACTAGACGTGTATGGGGTGAATAACATTGTCGAATATTGCGAGAAATATTTACTAATTTTAGTAACATTGTCGAATATTGCGAGAAATATTAACAAACATTAATGTTTTCATGTTGAATGTTTGTTGTCCTAGAAGTGGCGTTGCTTTGAGAGAGAGAGAGAGAGAGAGAGAGAAAGCAACCCCTGATTAAAAGAAAACCCACCTGGATTGGCAAAATAGGTACGGGGCACACCGCCCCCCTAAAAATGGTAAATACACTTGAGAAAATTGTAAATATATGAATAGACAAATAGATAATTCCAGGATGAAATAGATGATCAGATAATTCCAGGATAAAAGTGATAGGGGGACACCAGCCCCCTGCCAAAAAATGGTGAATGCACGGGAGGGGGCGCAGCCCCAAAAATTGTAAATAGAGGCATACATAAACATAATTTTAGGGGGAAAGTGTTAGGGGCACAGCCCATTTCCCAAAAAGTGTCGAAAATACAGGGGGGCTGTGACCCCTAATAAATTGTAAATACGGGGATATATAAACTGATAATTCTAAAGCAAACGCGATAAGGGTGCACCGGTCCCCTCCCCAAAATGGCGAAAATACAGGGGGCGCAGCCCCCTCAAAAATTGCAAATCCAGAAATACACAAAGAAATCATTCCAGGATTAAAGTTTAAGGGTCTTAGCCCCCCCTCTGAATAAATTTAAAAACAGGCATAAACAAACAGAGGACAACACATAAGGGGGGCTGTGGGGGGGGCAGAACACATAAGTGCGCATATAAGTGTTGTTGCAACTTGCAACTTTGCAACATTGCAGCAACAATAGGTAGTTACTGGCGGGACAATCGCCCCTGAATGCTTGAAAATGGAGGAAGCTGTGTCATATTGTTTATTGATTCGCTTTGTGTCCGCTCTATCTGTTTGTTTGTGAACGTGTTTGTTTGTTTGTATGTTTGTGAACTTGTTTGTTTGTGTTTGTGAACGTGTTTGTTTGTGTCTATGTTTGTGAACGTGTTTTTTTGTTTGTGATTGTGCTTTCATTTGATTGTTTGTGTTTGTGCTTTTGTTTGTTTGTGTTGAGAGGTTTTTTGTTTGTTTGTTGTTCTTTGTTATGTGTGATTTTTCCTGTTTGTTTATGTTTGTTTATGTTTGTTTTGATGCAAATAAATAAATAAATAAATAAATATATATATTAATTATTTATTTATTTACTTACACATACAAACATATACACATACACTCCCCACACACGCCCACAAACCCCAAACACACAGCGCACCCCCGCCCACCCATCGAAACACACATAAAACGCAAAATATCTCCCCGCCCGTGTATAAATATTCAATATATACAATTCATGCATTGACGTATGCAGATGGCGCCATATATACGTATTTATTCCTAAACACAAAAGCACAATGTTTGTATTCGTTAATGGCCAGAATGCAATTATTTTCATGTCGCTGACAATTCCAGCTGCCGTGTGGTTGTGTTTGGGGGGCTGGAAGGGGGCGGTGTTTGTGTTTGTGTCTTAGTATCCCACCAAAACCCCCCAAACGTTGTTTTCTGTTTGTGAATGTTATTGAATGAATTGAATTTCAGTTATTTTGTTGGTGACAGTTTCAGCAATCGTCTGTTTGTGGGGAGAGGTTTGTGTGTGTTTGTGCGTTAACCCCCTCCATCCCTCTCACGCCCCCTACGTTGTGGGTTTGTCTGTTTGTGCGTTTGTTTGTGCGTTTGTTTAGTGGTGGGTTGGGTTATTGTTGTGGGATGTATAGCCGATTGTGTTTATATACCTAGAATAAGATTAATTATACATACACAATAAAACCATACATTGATCCATACATACATATACATACACACACAAACATACACACATACACAAACTTTCAGCTCCACACAGACACACACCAAAGTGATGCATTTTTATAATTGTAATTCACGAACGATATATATGCACGATAAACAATATGCCGGGTAACGCTCTCTCTCTCTCTTTCTCTCTCTCTCTCTCTCTCTCTCTCTCTCTCAGTAGAGGGAGGTATGTGCGTATGTGTTTTGTATGTGTTTATGCATTTTATTATTGCAAATGTAGATTAAATTTATGCATATATGGCGAAATTCATTATTAGATTTCGGATACGTATAGGTAAGTGTATGTATATGTATGTATGTATGTACGTACATACATACACACATACACGCACAAACACAGCCCACTAAATCATACCTGCATCAAAAACCGTCAGACATCTACCATGCATAGTCAACTTGATCATGAGATTACACAAATGGTACGAAAAATATAGATCTATTTTTTGAGGGGGGTTTACGCCCCCCTTCCCTCCCCCCCCCCTTTTTATATCGTCCGCCAGCCGCGTGTTTTAGCCCGAAAATGGGCGGTAAAAGCACCGAACACAAAGTGTATTATCCTATCGCTAATTTCGTTGTTGTAGCTTGTCCGAATTTTCTGTTATTATTTAAGGGTTTTGTGTTTTTCGGCCCGGGGGGGGAGAGGGGGGGAGGGATTCCGCCCCCCTTCGGCCGAGGGGGGAGGGATTCCGCCCCCTTCCCCTCTCTCTCTCTCTCTCTTACAACCTGCTGTCAGTAGGGTGGAACAATGTTGACAATTCTCGTTCATACCATGGCTGTTCGCGGTTTGGCCTTCGTTCTAAAGATAGATTAATGTCTGGCCCGCGCCGTTTCGGAATGGGAGCGGGTTTTTTTTTTTTTATTGCGCGATCGTTTAATTAATTTTTTATTTTTTGTTTGCGAGATTTTGGAGTTTTTTTTTTTCGGTTGCGCGATGTCGGAATTTCTTCTGCGCGATCGTAGAATTTTTTTAGCGATCTTCGATTTTTTTGTTTTGCGCGATCTGGGAATGTAATGATTTTTGCGCGATTTCGTTATTTATATTTTTTTTATGGGAGTTAATTTTATTTTATTTATTTATTTATCATTTTTATTTTATGTTTTAAATTTAGTAATTTTATATTGAAAATTTAACGTAAAAAATTGTATACATGTTTTACTTTAAATTTTTAAAACGAAAATTAGTAATTTTAAAACAAATAAAAATGATAAATAAAAAAATATTTTTTTACTTTAAATTTTCAATATAAAAGTTAGTACTTTTAAAACAAAAATTATAAATAAATAAAAAATACATATTTTTTACTGTAAATTTTCAAAATGAAAATTAGTAATTTTAAAACAAATAAAAATGATAAATAAAAAAATACATATTTTTTTACTTTAAAATTTCAAAATAAAAATTAGTAATTTTAAAACAAATAAAAGTAATAAATAAATAAATAAATAAAATATTTTTTCACTTTAAATTTTCAAAATAAAAATTAGTAATTTTAAAACAAAAATTATAAATAAATAAAGGATTCTTTGTTTTTATTTTAAATTTCTAAAATAAAAATTAGTAACTTCAAACAAATAAAAATTATAAATAGATGAAAAAAATATATATATTTTTTACTTTAAATTTTCAAAATCAAAATTAGTATTTGTAAAACAAATAAAATTGATACATAAACAAATAAAATATATATTTTTTTATTTTAAATTTTCTAAATAAAAACTAATAATTTTAAAGCTTTAATAAAAGTTATAAATAAAAACTACTGTTTTTTAAATACCAATTATTTGCTTGTTTAAACCGTCTGTTTGTGTCGTTATAATGTTTGTGTGTTTGTGAATATCAATTGGGAGCGTATAATAATTGATAACCGTTATCTCTTAACAATTATAAGAAGTATATTTGCAATAATTATAATTATATAGAAATATAAACGTAATAATTATAATCGTATTGAAATATGTTTGTAATAATAATAATAATAATAATAATAATAATAATAATAATAATAATAATAATAATAATAATAATAATAATATATTTTTGATAATTATAATCATATAGAAATACATTTATAATAAATCATAATTATATATCATATAATTATGCAGTGATGAGTAAAATCATATAATCACAAACATGTTAAACCAATTATTATAAATATTTACTGAATTATAAACAAACATTTACCCAAAGTGTTTGTTTAATGTTTGTTTGTTTGTGTGTAAAATGTCTCTG
>NC_089774.1:10430158-10447658 GCF_040412425.1 Macrobrachium rosenbergii | reverse complement strand
ACATTTTGTGAACAGACTGGAATTTTCTCCGTACCTTTGTGTTCCCTCTATTTAATTACTTAAATTACCTTTCTCTCTCTCTCTCTCTCTCTCTCTCTCTCTCTCTCTCTCTCTCTCTCTCTCTCTCTCTACGGATATTTACAGAAGACGCCTTATAAAAATATTAATATTAATATTATTCTGATATTAATCATTATAATTGTACGCAAATATTTATTAAGCTGCAATATTTTCCAATATAAATATCTATCAATATTTCAGGCCGATATTATATAAATATTAACAAATATTCTATAATAAATATTTCCTTTCTTATTAATATGATCATGAATTGTGAATCTTTATGATATGAAAACTTATCAAATACAGGCAATTTGATCTAAGTTGGTTATATTAATATTTATCTGCTTCAAAATATTTATTTATGAATAAAATATTTATTTTTATTAGTAAAATAAATATTTATAAATATTCAAATTTTTTTTTATGTCGAAAAATATTATCAATCAATATTGGCCTTCATTTTTTGCTATTATTGTAAATTGTCCTACTTCAAATAGACGTTTAAGAGAGAGAGAGAGAGAGAGAGAGAGAGAGAGAGAGAGAGAGAGAGAGAGAGAGAGAGAGAGAGAGAGAGAGAGAGAGAGTCTATTCACTAGAGCATTTAATATTAAGTAAAAAAAAAAGAAAGTATTTTATCCATGGAATATAAATGTGTGTTTATTTGTCTGTGTTTGAGAGAGAGAGAGAGAGAGAGAGAGAGAGAGAGAGAGAGAGAGAGAGAGAGAGAGAGAGAGAGAGAGAGGGAAAATACACATAGCACGACAAAAACAATTAGTGCTAAGAATTGGAGAGCAGAATTGCTGAAGACGGTCAAGGGATGAGAGAGAGAGAGAGAGAGAGAGAGAGAGAGAGAGAGAGAGAGAGAGAGAGAGAGAGAGAGAGTATTGATCCTTGATACATTTGCTTCCACGATAACCGACTGTTATCCTGGTCAGTTGGAGAGAGAGAGAGAGAGAGAGAGAGAGAGAGAGAGAGAGAGCGAGAAAGAGGGAGAGAGACAAACCATGCTAAGAAGACCTATTATTCTCTCTCTTTTCTCTCTCTCTCTCTCTCTCTCTCTCTCTCTCTCTCTATGATTTTATATATATATATTATATATATTTATATATGTTGTAAATAAATTCCTAGCATTTTATGTATATAAATATAATTATGGAGAGAGAGAGAGAGAGAGAGAGAGAGAGAGAGAGAGAGAGAGAGAGAGAGAGAGAGAGAGAGAGAGAAAAAACCAAAATAAAAAAAAAATATCAATCCAAAGAAAAAAGTAATAAACACTTTATAAGCGAACAAATCGAACACAAAAAACCAATTGAGAGAGAGAGAGAGAGAGAGAGAGAGAGAGAGAGAGAGAGAGAGAGAGAGAGAGAGAGAGAGAGAGAGAAAACTGCCCAAGATCCAAAGTTGGCGGCGAGGAGCTTGTTAGAACTTCAAGTTCAGCCTCGAGAAAAAAAGTTCCCGAGTTAAAACTTGAGAGGTTTCGCTTAGCAGAGAGGCGGGGGGGGGGGGGGGGGCGGGGACGAAGGAACAAAGACTACACGTATTTTTAGAGAGAGAGAGAGAGAGAGAGAGAGAGAGAGAGAGAGAGAGAGAGAGAGAGAGAGAGAGAGAATTGTAAACAATGGAAAGAGACAGAGATAGAGAGAGAGTGAAAGAACTGTAATTGAAGAAAAAGTGAAAAGTTTAATCATTTAAGAGAGAGAGAGAGAGAGAGAGAGAGAGAGAGAGAGAGAGAGAGAGAGAGAGAGAGAGAGTCTCTCTTTCTCTCTCAATTATTTACCAATTTCTCCATTTCTTCACTCAGTTACCGTTCTGTCTCTCTATCTGTCTCTCTCCATTATTTTCCATTATTTCTCTCTCTCTCTCTCTCTCTCTCTCTCTCTCTCTCTCTCTCTCTCTACTGTCCATTCATAAAAACAGTAATTAATAAAAGTCCTTTGTTTGTACTATTACTTTCCATTCATAAAAAACCCGGTTGTAGATTTACTCATAAGAGTGGCAGTATTCATTCATAAAAATATCACTCCTAATTTCAAGGGACATTTTTAAGCAAATTTTAAGTAATTTTTAGGTTATTTTAAAGGATCTTTTAGGATTAGACCTTAAGGTATCTTAAATGATTTTTAGGGATCGTATTTTAAGTCTTCCTTAAGGGTGTTTTAGAATTACATTTTAAGGTATTTAAAAAATTTATTATTTTCTGAGAATTTTAAAGTGACATTTTAAAGGAAGTTGAAAGTTATTTTCAGGGTATTTTAAGGGACTTTTAGGATCACATTTTAAGGTATTTAAAGGAATACTTTAAAAGACTAACTTAAGGAACTGTATTGATTAAATGAAAGATTATTTTAAAGAGAATTTTAAGGGGTCATTTTAAGCTGAAATTTTAGGAAATCCATAATGACCTGAAAAAGGCTTCTGGGCATTTAAAGGAAATTTTTAAGGACATTTATTTAAGGACTGGTTTTTAGGACATTTTAAAAGAGTGGTTTTTATTTATTTTTTATATTTTGTTTTTGTGTGTTTTTGTGTGTGCTTTGTTTATGTGTTTTTGTGTGTGTTTTTCTATGTGTGTTTGTTTGTGTGTTTTTCAGTAACTTATGTAGTTTTTAAATGTTCGAGTTTCTAAAAAATGTTTCAGTGGCTAATTTCTCGTGATAAGTAAATTTCAAACTATTTTTTTATTTCTTAAAAATTAAAGTTTCGTATTTTTTTTGCCTGAGTTTTTTTGTAGCTTTTAATTATCTAGCTTTTCAGTTTTTATTTTGTTAATAAGTAATTTAAAGATTTGGTATGAATGCAGACAGTGATTTTTGAGGTGAATTTTGAAAGAGAAAGATTTAATTGAATTAAATAAACAATAATGATTAATATTTTATAAATCATAAAAGGGAAAGTATAAGAGAGAAAGTATATTTAATAAATCATACGAGAGAAAGTGTATAAGAGAAAGTATATTTATGTCATAAAAGAGAAAGTATATATATAAGAGAAAGTATATTTTATAAATCATAAAAGAGAAAGTATAGATAAAAACTCCAACAACAGCACAGATGGCGGCGACTCTCCCTTTTTAGAAAGGGAGACGGGGAAGGGAAGGGGAGGGGAAGGGGAGAAAGCCTTAATTAGAAAGTAAATTAGAGAGCAGATCTATGGTAAGAAGATTATGGAAAATGGAGGGAGCAAATTGCTCTAAAAATGTGACATCTACATCTCTCTCTCTCTCTCTCTCTCTCTCTCTCAGAAGTACAAGGTAAAGGGTCTCTCTCTCTCTCTCTCTCTCTCTCTCTCTCTCTCTCTCTCTCTCTCTCTCGCCACGAAAAAAATATCTGACTCAAAAAATATTTTTTCCCTCAGCCCTTAGGGGGATCGGCGCCCCCCCCACCCCTCTCGGTCACGCACCCAACGCGTTCCCCAGGGGGCTGCCAGATGTACGAAGGGGTGGGGTAGGGGTTCAGGAAAGGGAGAAGGGGGTAGACGCCCCCCCTTACCCTCTGGAAAACCAGTGGTTGAGTGGAATAAGGACGTAAGGGGGGCCTCGCCCCCTTCTCCCATTCCCCAATAACCCTAAGGGCAGATAGTGGATCCCCTTTGGGGTGGGGGGGGGAGTTAGGGGGGGTTTTAGGGGAGGGGAGCGACGGCCCCCTCCCTCCCCCTTGAAGCTTCATCCACAGGAGAATGAACAAACTCTGCCGCTTCTTTATATCTTTTCCTCTCTCTCTCTCTCTCTCTCTCTCTCTCTCTCTCTCCTTAAGAGACATTAAATCATTATATGATTATATATATAATGAGGGTTTTAAAAACTCGCCAAATAAATTTCGATTTAAAACACCATTTGTGAGTTTTAATCTCTTCATTAAAAAATACTCTTAGGCGGAATGAGTATTAATGTGAGTATTTAGCGATTGACAAAATACTCACTTAAGGTGATACTGCATTAAAAATACTCATATTATGTTTTTAAAACTCGTATAAATAAATTAAGAAGTAAGATGAATGCGAGTTTGTAATTACATGTGAGTTTTGGTGTGTGTTTTCAAATACTCATGGAATGCAAAACGTGTTTTTAAATACTAGCAAAGAGTTTTAATATTTCTTTGTTATAAATTAATTGCGAAATTCTCGTGGAAGGTTAGAGGAGTGAGTATTTATTTGTGAGTATTCAAGGAACAATTGGAGGAGTGAGTATTTATTTGTGAGTATTTAAGGAATAACGGAAAAATACTCGTGGGAACAATACAGTGTTTTAAATACTCACAGGCAGAGATAATTTCGTGTGTTTGTAATTGAGTATCAAAGTAATACTCATAGAAGGAGAGTATTAGTGTGAGTATTTATTGGTGAGTTTTGAATAGCAAAAACACTCGCCAATTGAATGACGAGTTTTAAATACTAGCCAAGACAGGTAATGTCTTCTTGTGTCTGACTTCTAAACATGCAACTTTAATCTCGCCCCTTTCTCTCTCTCTCTCTCTCTCTCTCTCTCTCTCTCTCTCTCTCTCTCTCTCTCTCTCTTCTTCTTCTTCATTGTCTTATGTTCGTCTTTTCATCACGGGTGGTTTCTGCAGCTTGAGTTCTCTCTCTCTCTCTCTCTCTCTCTCTCTCTCTCTCTCTCTCTCTCTCTCTCATTTGCTTTTTCTCACTCTGTTTCATTCTCTCTCTCTCTCTCTCTCTCTCTCTTTCTTTTGTCATATATTATCTTCGCACACAAACACATGAGAGAGAGAGAGAGAGAGAGAGAGAGACGTGATGGTGGGGGGGGGGTCTGCGCCCCCATAAAAAATACAATATAAAAAATGAAAAGACTTAGATTCCCCCAATGGGGAAAGGAGGTCCGTAGTTAGGGGGGTGCCGCCCCCTTCCCCTTAGACTAAGGGGACCCGGGGGCTAAGCGCCCCCCCTGATAATCAAAATGGCCGGCCAACAACTTTCCCTTTGATGTTGGAAGGGGATGAGGAGGATGGGGAGAAAGATTGTTAGGATTGTAGGATGAAGGAATAAGGATGACAATTATATAAGAATGAATAGGATAGGATGTGGGATAATAGGATGCTATATATTAGGATAAGTAGGATTATGAGCGAGTTTTAATAGGATGGGAACAAGGAATGATTGTAAGGGTGAAAATTATAGGATGATAATCATACAATAGATAACAGGATTCGATGCGGGATATTTTGCATCAGGGTAAGTAGGATTTTGAGCGAGTTTTAATAGGATGGGGAGAAAGATTGTTACGATTGTAGGATGAAAGAATAAGGATGGTGATCATACAATACTTAACAGGATAGGATCTGGGATATTGTGCATTAGGATAAGTATGTAGGACTTTGAGCGAGTTTTAATAGGCTGGGAAGAAGGAACGGTTGTAGGATGAAGGAACTAGGCTGATAATAATATAAGGATTAATAGGATAGGATGTGGGATATTATACCTTAGGATAAATAGGATTATTTTTGAGTTTTAATAGGATGAGGATGGGAAGAATGAAGAAGGATGAAGGCTTGTAGGATGAAGGATTTAGGATGATAATCATCTAAGAATTAACAGGATAGGATGTGGGATTGTAGGATGAAGGAATTAGGATGATAATCATCTAAGAATTAACAGGATAGGATGTGGGATTGTAGGATGAAGGAATTAGGATGATAATCATATGAGCATGAACAGGACACTGTACATTAGGATAAATAGGATTATGAGCGAGTTTTGGTAGGATGGGTCCTCTGGATAGGATGAGCAGAAAAAGCACAGGAAAAATCACATTTTGCAAGCTTTTCTCATCGTAGAATCCACTCTTAAGTTAAATCTTATCTCAGTAAGACCCAAAATCCCAGCATCTGACCAGACCTAAACGAGCCCAAACGAACCGAACCGAACCCGAGAGGACCCAGCAAGCAAGATAGAGGCCCCACGATCATCATAATCCTCATAATCATCATAATCACCGTGATTAGCATTCAGCAACACCTCGCTAATTGCTGCTAAACGCAATTAAGTCATATCACAACACGGATCTGGCCATACCTGCTTCCGACCTAATCGGGTTTTTTGTGGGGGCCTTTGCCCCCTCCCCCTGGGCACCCCTGGACCCTTGGGCACCCCCCGGGCCCCCCTTAACCCCTGGGCAACCCCTCCCTCCCCCCTCCCCTTGATTTCAATATTGATTTAATTTGGGAAGTCGCCCAATAGTTAATTAATAAAATCACATACGACAAGCTTGATTACTGAGTGGAGGTGGTGGGATCATTATCATATATTAGAAGGGGGGTGGGTGTGGATGGGACACTTGCTTAGTGACGTCATACTGGTAGGCATAGAGACCTTTGTTTTTAATTTGAATTTAATTTGATTAATTTTAAGCTTTTCTTTATTTTAAAATTTTGTGTTTAATTTAATTTTGTTTTGATTTTCTCATATTGTCTAATTTTCTTTATGGTAATATTTATCATCATAATTATCGGATAATGATTAAAATAGGTGATTAATTCATTATAATGTCAGTTGAAAATAATCTCGTTTTCACTGAACATTGTAATAATCGTCATTATAATGATTATCATCTTTATAATTATAATGGTGTTTTGGTTTCAAATAATCGTGATTATAATCAGTAATTATTGTTTATTTTGAATTTGTTTTATCACTGATTATCTAATTTATAATCATTATATTCTTTCTAGTCATGATAATTTGTATAATAATTAATATAATTATAATAATTCTATTAGTAATATTATAATTACTAACTTTCTGATTATCACAATTGCTATATTAATCATAATCATGATGATTTTAATCTTATAATTGTAATTTTATTCATTATAATAATTATCAGTTCATTGTATACAACTGTGTTTATGATTATGATTATTGTAATTTAATCATCATTATAACAAAATTATCAGTTCATTGTATACAACTCTCATTGTCAATCACAATGAATTATCAGACACACAATCAGTTATATAATTAGCCTTTATTTCTCAATATAATCACCATTTTCATTGTAAAATAACTGTCATGATTAATCATTATATCATTAATCACTCATTATAATCATCATTGACAACCACAACCTTCGTCACAATCACAACCTGTCACAATCAGGTATATAATTACCTCGTCGGTCATCAATATAATCACCATTTTCATTGTAAGATAACTGTCCTCATTAATCATTATATCATTAATCGCTCATTATAATCATTATATAATTAATCACTCATTATATTCATCATTTCACTCACAATCACTAACCCTGAGACTCTCACAATCATTGTCACAATCACAACCTTCCCCAAATAAAAATCAGTTACAATCGTGACTAATCACTAAATCATATTAATCAATAATTACTGGTCATAATCATTAATCATGAAATGATGTGCACAATCAACCAATCCCAACAATTAATCATGAATTGATCTCCACAATCACAACCAATCACAACCATTAATCATGAGATTATCTCCACAATCACAACCAATCACAACCATTAATCATTCATTTGTTATAATTATCGCCAATCGCGGCCACTAATCATAACATAATGTTGTTATTATGTAAATCACAACAATGCCATATTCACAATTACATTAATTCTAATCCCCAATCCCTTCCCTAATCCCCAATCCCTCCCCTAATCCATACATCCACTCAAATCCCTAAATCCCCTTTCCTTATCCCCAAATCCCCTAACTAATCAGTCCACAAATCACCTCAACTAATCCCATCCAATCCCGAAATCCCCTCACCTAATCAATCTACAAATCACCTCAACTAATCCCATCCAATCCATAAATCATCTCCCTAATCACATCCAATCCACAAATCACCTTCCATGATCACATCTAATTTACAAATCACCTCCCCCAATCCCATCCAATCCACAAATCACCTTCCATAATCCCATACAATCCACAGATACCTACCTTAATTCCATCCAATCCAAAATCACATCCCCTAACCCAATCCAATCCACAAATCACCTCCCCTAATCCCTAATTCCCAAACCCACGCAAATCCCCAGTCGTCTCTCCTAATCCCATCCAGTCTCCAAATCATCTCCCCTAATACTTAAATCTCTTCCATTCCCCAAATCCACTCAACTAATCTTCCAATCTCCTCACCCAATCCTCCAATCCCCTCACCCAATCCTCCAATCCCCTCACCCAATCCCCCAATCCCCTCACCCAATCCTCCAATCCCCAATCCCCACACACAATCCTCAACTCTCCAATTCCCTCACCCAATCCTCCAATCCTCTCACCCAATCCTCCAATCCCCAATCCATGAGTGGGGGAGGGAGGTCGAAACAATCGCCCATCGACTTATTTCAATTCCAATCGAATCACTCAAACATCATTATAGTCGCCATTTACATCAATGGCAACATCAACAGTTGCCAGTTTGCCAATTTAATCACGGGCGCATCGCCCCCCCCCCCCCAGAAAAAAAATAATAAATAAAAGCCGTCATCGGTAACTTTTCCCAAACATAAATGTCTCTGAACATCAGTAATAAATGTTCCCAATATTACATATTTTTGCTGATGGGGGGGGGGTTGTTTCTAGGGGGCGTCGCCCCCTGCTCCCTAGAGAGGGGGCGGATTGCCTCCCTAGGGGGGTGATGGTTGTGTATAGAGGTGGCATTGGAATACTGGTTTGGGGTGGGTGGGAGGGGGTGTAGTGGGAGATAGATGTAAGGGTGGGAGGGGGCTCTCCCCTTTAAATATCAGGGGGCTCCGCCCCCTGCCCATTAGACTACCCCGGGGGGGGCGACAATGGTTCTGTATAGAGGTGGCATTGGGATACGGGTTCGGTAGGAAAGTAGTGGATGATAGAGGTACATGGGCGGATTGGGGTAACGCCCCTGGGCCCAGTACAGCCAGCCAACAGATTGTGCCAGCGTTGTCCGGGGTGGGGGCGGGGGTGGTGGGGGGGTGTGTAGAGAGAGAGAGAGAGAGAGAGAGAGAGAGAGAGAGAGAGAGAGAGAATTGTTCGCTCTAAATGCGATCCTTAATTGCCTTAACTTCAATAAAATCCCGCGTCGAAAAAAAAAAAAGATGAAAAAAAAATATATATATCGAATGCACACATGGAAAATTTCAGCTCATCACACTGTAAATAAAACGTGATATATTTTGAATTAACAAAATGTATGCAAATCCGAAATCTAAAAATGATTACGCTCCAAACAGGAAGCATTTTTAGGGCCGTCATTGGCTCGGCTGGCCGGGATGAGTAGGGTGGCCGGGGTTGGGTGGGAAAGACTCTCTCTCTCTCTCTCTCTCTCTCTCTCTCTCTCTCTCTCTCTCTCTCTCTCTCTCTCCCTTGCCTTATACATGCCTAGGTACCCCTTTTGCTTGCCTGCCTGCCTGCAAACCTGCGTGCTTGCGTGCTTGCCTATATTATTATTATTCCCATTGTCTTTTTTCAAAGCTAACTTTTTTCTCTCTCTCTTTCTCTTTCTTTTTTCTTTTTTTTTTTTTTTCTTTTCTTTTTTTCTTTTTCTCTCACTCTTTCTCTCTCTCTCTATTTCTCTCTCTCTCTCTCTCTCTCTTGTTCTTTTCTCTCTCTCTCTTTTTTTCTCTCTCTCTTTCTATTTTGGCTATATTTTCATTAATAATAATAATAATAATAATAATAATAATAATAATAATAATAATAATAATAATAATAATAATAATAATAATATATTGCCATCAAAACATTATATAAAAATTCAGGATTCTGATATATTTATTTGAAATATTTTATCAGAATTTATATGATTTAATTGCATTTTCATGTTTAATTTAACATAAATTTTATTTATGAATTTGTTAAATTTATTAATAGATTTTTATAAATTGATTTCTTTCAGTAATATTCATATTTCATATTTCAATTCTTTTTTAAGTTTTTGTTAAATTTTTTTTCGATTTTTGCCTTAAATTTATCAATAAATTTTGATAAATAAATTTATTGTATATGAGAAATTGTGACGTCAATAAATTATTTTATATTTCAATAATATTAATAACTCATTTTTATATTTAATGTTTATCAATTTTGATTAATTTTTTCCAAAACTTTGTCAGATTTATCAATTTTCTACTTATATATCAACAAGAGCTTACATCAGGGTTAAAATAATTTTAACATTAACTGATGCTAAATAATTCTGAGAATTATTGTTTGTAAGTTAAATTTACATATGAATATGAACGATATTTTTGATAAATATCTATAAATATTTTCGGGACAGTATTAATCTAATAAATAAAATATGAATGTCATAAATAATAATTTTTTTTCAGTGAAATAATTTCCATAATAATTTGTATACGTTCAAAATGTTTGAACGAAAACTGTCAAATGGTATTAAAATTATAGTTAATAATTTCCGAGATTAAAAGATAATTATCATAACTTTGAGATTATTTGTGATGATTATCATAATTAAAATATGTATGACGATTATTATATAAATAAACAATTAGAGAATGATTATCACAACCCAGAGAATAATTATCATAACCCAAAGATTATTTATGATAATAATTTCCAAGATTATCTATAATAATCTATGATTCCCAAATTTAAATAAATAATGATTCCCAAATTTGAACACCAGTTATCAAACTCCCCAAAATTATCAACAAATCACAACCCCCCCAAAATTATCCCTGATAATCCTCACAACCCAGATAATCCTGATTATACCCCCATGACACTCAAAAGATTATCAACAATAATAATTCATAACCCATCCAAAAATCAGCAATTATCCAAAACCACAAAAAATCAGTAATTTTCACAACCCCCCAAAAAATCAGCAATTATCAAACCTCCCCAAATAATCAGCAATCATCACAACCCATAGAAATGATCCCCGGTAATCCCCACAACCCTGATAATCCCGATAATCCCGCCATGACGCCGTGACAATGCTTATTGATCGAGTATTTTTGCTGTACTTCCGAGTTATTTTGTCCGGGAGGTAATCGAATGATCCCGTATAATCATAGCTGGATTGTATTCATGATTTTTGGAGGGCCCCCAAAATGACATGTGGAATTATTCACCCTCGTTTTAGGGGGCGGGGGCCAGTGCCCCCCCTTTCCCTCACCCCTCCCTTCACCCCTATATACCCTGTTGGTTCATGTCAGCTTTAAAGGGCTTGTGTTTGTGATGTGTTTGTGTTTTTTTATTGCAAAGGGGTTGTGTTAACTGTTTGTGACTTGTGGGTAGGGAGGTGGGGGTTTGTGTTGGCTGTTTGTGAATGAGGTTTGTTGTCCCATGTCAGCTTGTAAAGCTCCTCTGTTTGTGAGGTTATTTTGCAAAGGGGGGAGGTGTGGTTTGTGTTGGCTGTTTGTGAAGGGCCTGTGTTTGTGAGGTGTATGTAAGTTTATTTCGCAGAGGGAGGGAGAGACGTGGGGTTTAGTTCTGGCTGTTTGTGACTTTTGGCAAGGTGAAGGAAGTGAGGTTTGTGAAGGGCTGTTTGTTTCACGTCAGCTTTAAAAGCCCTCTCTGTTTGTGTGGTGTTTGTGACTTGTTTTTCAAATGGGTGTTAACTGTTTGTGACTTTTTTGTGGGTAGGGAGGTAGGGTTTGTGTTAACTGTTTGTGACTTTTGTGGGTAGGGAGGTGGGGCATGTGTTAACTGTTTGTGACTTTTTTGTGGGTAGGGAGGTAGGGTTTGTGTTAACTGTTTGTGACTTTTGTGGGTAGGGAGGTGGGGCATGTGTTAACTGTTTGTGACTTTTTTGTGGGTAGGGAGGTAGGGTTTGTGTTAACTGTTTGTGACTTTTGTGGGTAGGGAGGTGGGGCATGTGTTAACTGTTTGTGACTTTTTTGTGGGTAGGGAGGTAGGGTTTGTGTTAACTGTTTGTGACTTTTGTGTAGGGAGGTGGGGCATGTGTTAACTGTTTGTGACTTTTTGTGGGTAGGGAGGTAGGGTTTGTGTTAACTGTTTGTGACTTTTTGTGGGTAGGGAGGTGGGGCATGTGTTAACTGTTTGTGACTTTTTTGTGGGTAGGGAGGTAGGGTTTGTGTTAACTGTTTGTGAGGGGGTTTGTTATCCCATGATAGCTTTAAAATCCTTCACTGTTTGTGAGGTTTAAACGGCCAGTGTTTGTGAGATGTTTGTGAGTCATTTTTGCATGGCGAGGGAGATCTAGTTTGCGGTGGTGGACTAAACGCAGAGGCCGACGGGATGGTCGTCTTAACACGGGGAAAACGGAGTAGGGAGAGAATTCCGGAGCCTATTAGTAGCTGAAGAGAAAGCAGTATTCAAGATAGATGGAATGAAATGAGAGAGAATTTTAAGATAACAAGATAAAGATAGAGAGAATAAATTCGAGATAAATAAGAGAGAGAGAGAGAGAGAGAGAGAGAGAGAGAGAGAGAGAGAGAGAGAGAGAGAAAATAAGAAAGAAAAAAATAACACGAGGTCCGTATAAGAGACGCCATTATTCCCAAGAGGGAAAGCTGCCCCCTCCTCTCTCTCTCTCTCTCTCTCTCTCTCTCTCTCTCTCTCCATTACCACCATCTATAGACGTCTCCCCTGGGAGTGTGTCTCTCGCCTCCCCAGCCCCTGGAGGAGGCGAAGAAGGAAGAAGGAATAAGGAATAAAAGAAGGGAATAAGGAATAATGGAATAACCGAGGTGGAAGGCAGGTGGAGAGTAGGTAAAAGTGGGGCAGTTCAATGTAGAAAAATAATTGAAATGAATTAAAGGAATAAGGAAGTAGAGAGTCAGTGATAAAAGTCAAGGCATAGAAGAAATTAGAATGATTTAAGGAATAAGATTAATCGAAGATCATATATATATATATATATATATATATATATATATATATATATATATATATATATATATATATATATATATATATATATATATATATATATATCTCTCGAATCTCTCTCTCTCTCTCTCTCTCTCTCTCTCTCTCTCTCTCTCTCAAGACAGGAAAGAAAGGAAGAATAAAAGATTAGATTAATGAGAAAGTAGTCTCTCTCTTTCTCTCTCTAAGCCTAAAAAAGAGAGAAAGAAGTTGCTCTCTCTCTCTCTCTCTCTCTCTCTCTCTCTCTCTCTCTCTCTCTCTCTCTCTCTCACGGAAGCAGAGAAGGAACTGGGAGAGAAAGGATATCAACAGGAAGTCTGCAAGTCTCCAAAAACTTGTCGTGGTGGGGAGGAAATCAGAGGTTATTATTTTTTGCGAGTTCTCAGATTTCTTTGTCTATTTTTAACTTCTTCTCTGGAGGGACTTTTATAGGATGTTGTGGAAGGGGGGAGCTGGAAGGCAGGGGGCGGCGCCCCCCTGCAAAAAAACCCTTCTATTATTATTCTGATTTTTTAATATTTTTTTTATTTTTTTGTCTATTTTTAAATTTTTCTCAGAAGGACTTTTATAGGATATTGTAGGGGGGCTGGGAGGGAGGGGGCGACGCCCCCCTGCTAAAAACCAACCTATCATTTTTATGAGTTTTTTTGTGATTTAAAAAATTTTGTTTGTCTATTTTTAACTTTTTCTCTGAGAAACCTATAGGATGTTAATGGGGGGGGGGTTTGGAAGGAAGGGGGCGACGCCCCCTGCAAAAAAAATGAAATGGCCAAAGAATATTTTTCTCTTTTTTTGAGTTGTTGAAATTATTTTTTCTCCTCAAAAGATTCTTGTGTTGATGTTAAATGTGAATTGTATTCAGTTAGGCATTTCGTCTGATCTATATTAAAAACCAATTTAGGTTAAATTGCTTAATGTATATTGAGGTTCAGTTTCCTATTGTGTTAAATTTATGTTAAAAAGAATTTGTCTTATGTTGAATTGCAGAAAAAAATGCTAAAAACAATTTGGAAGTTAAATTATTTGATTTTATATCAAATTGCAGTTTCATATTGTGTTAAATTCAAGTTAAAATGAATTTGTCTTATGTTAAATTATTGAAAAAATGCTAAAAAAAATTTGGAAGTTAAATTGTTTGATTTTACATTAAGTATCAGTAAACCATTGTGTTAAATTTATGCCAAAAAGAGATTAGCTTAAGTTAAATTGTTTAATTTATCATTGAATTCCAGTTAACTATTGTGTTAGATTTATGCTAAAAAGAGATTAACTTAAGTTAAATTGTTTAATTTGTCATTGAATTCCAGTTAACTATTGTGTTAAATTTACGCTAAAAAGAGATTACCTTAAGTTAAATCGTTTAATTTATCATTGAATTCCAGTTAACTATTGTGTTAAATTTACGCTAAAAAGAGATTAGCTTAAGTTAAATTGTTTAATTTGTCATTGAATTCCAGTTAACTATTGTGTTAATTTTACGCTAAAAAGAGATTAGCTTAAGTTAAATCGTTTAATTTATCATTGAATTCCAGTTAACTATTGTGTTAAATTTACGCTAAAACGAGATTAGCTTAAGTTAAATTGTTTAATTTATCATTGAATTCCAGTTAACTATTGTGTTAAATTTATTTATCATTGAATTCCAGTTAACTACTGAGTTAAATTTATGCTAAAACGAAGACTGAGAAAGGTTATAGGCCTGCAACCCCACCCCGAAAACTTTCAGCAAACCTTAAACATATATATAAAACAATAAACAAAAATGGCCACCCAAAAAATTTCCCCCTAAAAAACAATAACTTTGTCTCGAGTCCATCGGACGGTATGATCAGGAGAGCGGTACATAGCGTTTAACTAAGCTTGACTCGGGGAGAGAGAGAGAGAGAGAGAGAGAGAGAGAGAGAGAGAGAGAGAGAGAGAGAGAGAGAGAGAGAGAGAGGGTGATAGTTGGCCCACCAATTTAGGGCCAGGACGCCCAGGAAAGGAATATTTGAAAGGAATATTTGCGAGTGACCAAGTTCCTGCCTTTGGGAGAATTGTTTTTTTTTTTTTATTTATTGGAGTAAATTTGTCGTCTCCGAGTTTATTGTTTGAGCATATTTATTGCTTATTGTTTTCTATTATAAAAAGTATGATTTTATTAAAGTTGTGTATATCTTTATCATATATATTTTTTGACGAATTACAAAAATTTTTGGAGTGAATTTGTCGTTTCCAAGTTTATTGTTTAGGTAGATTTATTGTGTTTTATACATACTGCATGAGTGTAATTATTCTGAACTTGGTTGTACCTATATGTTACAATTCCTTGACGAATTATAAAATTTATTGGAGCAAATGTGAATTTCCAAGTTTATTGCTTCAGTAGATTTATTATTTTTATGTTTATTGCATAAGTTCAGTTATTTTTAACTTGCTTATACCTATATCATATAATTTCTTGAATTGTGAAATTTATTGGAATAAATTCGTTTTTTCAAGTTTATTGTTGAGAGAGAGAGAGAGAGAGAGAGAGAGAGAGAGAGAGAGAGAGAGAGAGAGAGAGAAAGAGAGACAGTAATTCTTTTGACATCAGTTCGTTTATATCTTGTATTTTAATAAATGGGAATAATAATAATAATAATAATAATAATAATAATAATAATAATAATAATAATAATAATAATAATAATAGTAATAAATAATTTTTATTATTATTATTATTATTATATAAAGTATAAGAATACTGATGTCAAAAGAATTGCTATCTCTCTCTCTCTCTCTCTCTCTCTCTCTCTCTGGAAATAAAACGGAACAACAACAGCGTTGAACTTCCTTAGGGACACACAAACAGCGCAACAACAAACACAAACAACAAAGAAGAAGTCGGGAGAGAGAGAGAGAGAGAGAGAGAGAGAGAGAGAGAGAGAGAGAGAGAGAGAGAGAGCCCAATCACCAACGTCCTCTAACAGTACGCCAAGAAATGCGGAAAAGGCAGGGAGGTATGTAGGCAGTTTTACAGCTCTAGATCGAGAGAGAGAGAGAGAGAGAGAGAGAGAGAGAGAGAGAGCGGTGCAGTGCAGCATTATGGAAAACACAGCACGCTCCCGCCGATAATGCTGTTACCGACTTGTGTTGGGTACCGTTCTCGATTTCCGCCTCGCTGCAAAACTTTTTGAATTTGAGGATGAAAAAATAGCCCCGAAAGTTCTCTCTCTCTCTCTCTCTCTCTCTCTCTCTCTCTCTCTCTCTCTCTCTCTCTCTCTCTCTCTCTCTCTCTCTCTCTCCTTTTATTCAGTAATTCGTAAATTCTTTGTCTCAAGAATTGTCCAACGGAATTTGATGTTTAGGAGAATCGGTATGTAAATGTGATGTATTAGGTACTAATATGCTTAGGAAAAATGTATACATACATACATACATACATACATACATACATACATACATACATACATACATACATACATACATACATACATACATACATACACACATACATACAAAAGCATAAAAAGGCTTTATCTTCCACTCTTTCTCACCCTTTTTATTCCCCCTTTCCGTATCTCATATTCCCGCTACAATTTTTCGAACATTTTCTGCAATTGACACCTCTCACTGCTCGCCCACACGGGCGTTCTCTCTCTTCTCTCTCTCTCTCTCTCTCTAGACCTTTCTCTCTTTCTAGCTTTCTCTCTCTCTCTCTCTCTCTCTCTCTCTCTCTCTCTCTCTCTCTCTCTCTCAGAGTCACAGGCATTGTTAAAAAAATCATGATTAGCAGAGCTGACATTGCGACATAGATTGTAGGACCCTAAAACTCTCTCTCTCTCTCTCTCTCTCTCTCTCTCTCTCTCTCTCTCTCTCTCTCTCTCTCTCTCTCTCTCTCTCTCTCTCTCAGAGTCGCAGGCATTGCTAATAAAGCCAGTGTTAACAGAGCCATCACTGCGACAGAGACTGTAGGACCCCAAAACCGAAAAAGTATAAAAAAATTTTTTTGAAGATTAACTCTATCTTTGTTTCTCTCTCTCTCTCTCTCTCTCTCTGCTCTCCCAGAGTCACGAGCACTTTAAAAAAAATCTTTATTACCAGATCCAACACTGCGACAGAGATTCCGCCCCCACAGGCCTCCCTGGGACAAGCTAGGACCCCCGAAAACCGAAAAATGTATAAAAAAAATTTCTTTCTATCTATGTCTCTCTCTTTCTCTCTCTCTCTCTCGCTCACCCAGAGCCACAAGCGCTTTTAAAAAGTCATTATCAGCAGAGGCAACACTGCGACAGAGATTCTCACCCCACAGGCCTCCCTGGGACCCGCTAGGACCCCCCCGAAAACCGAAAAAGTAACAAAAAATCGTCAACATTAATGAACAGATTTGAAACCAACACGCCAGTTCTATCAAACACCAAGAGTCGTGATCCAAAACAGATGTATATTCGCATATGCATACAGGAATAAATTTAAGGGGGGGGGCGCCCCCCCGTCCCCTCGGTCCCCGAAATTTAGGCCCTAGGAACCCCCCCACCCTTCTCTTGTACCCCCCAGCCCCCCTAACGGAAATAAATTCGGAATGGCTGGAAATAAATTTGCAGATTTGATAGGCTGGGCTAACATGGGTGTACACATGCATAGAT